>NC_142674.1:22811158-22943658 GCF_964200805.1 Pocillopora damicornis
CCTTACTTTTAATCAAAACCTAATGAAGCGTTTGAAATTTGAAAGAGGTTCAAAGATGTTATCCTGGCTAAAATAGCTCTTCTTTTTGATGTGATTCTGCTTCATTCTCTCTCCGTAAAAGGGCAAAACAACCCAATGGTGTTAATAATTCGAGAATCTTGAAAACTCACCTGCATCTCAAACAACTTCCCAAACCATGCCATTTTCTGAAACATCACTATTTTCTTTTTTCATCCTTCCAAATCAAACTCCCGTGACAGATTTCATTCTCCATTCTCTTGATAAAGCTCTCAAAAGTTCGATAGAAAGATGAAACAGTTTCGCGAGTATTTGTCCGTGCGGAAAGTTTGCAAACTCGAGCAAGACTCGGGAAATCCCGGCATGCTCGCTTTGAGCTTATCGGTCATAATGCGTCGATCAATTCGGAGATTCAACGACCCCCTCCTCTTCCACGTATTTGAAATTATGAAGATTGTTCGTTCTAATTCCAGCTCCACAAGACAAATTTGTGCTCAAATGCCCTACTCAAACACTGGATTTGATGGTACATTCTTTTTTAAATGAAGTATCAGCGACCACGACTTTCTATTCATTGTCCATGTTTTAAAATCTAGACCTTGCATATGTTTACTTCTGAGCCATTCCCTCGCTAATTTTAACTGTCCTTTCAACGCCTCCATATTGAAAGATAAAACAATTGTATTCCTCTGGAAGGACGACACTTCTGGTTTAAATTCCCCACCCCAGCCAGGCAAGGCTCAAATTTGCCACCCCTTGGGTATAGACGACAGTCAAATATCCGCAGGTTGCACTGGGCGATGTTACTGCATCATCCTTCACGAAACATGGGCTGCCTACTGATCGAATTCTGGTTAAAATTGATCAGCAATTGTATGCTCAATTAAAATGAATGCGAAACATCTCATTATATGGGTAAGAAAAGCGCAAACCCTGAAGCCTGGAGGCCTTCAGAAACTAAAAAGAGAGAACGTAAAAAAGGAAAATAAAATTACACATCGACTTCCTCAAAACAACCATGTTTAATTGGACATTTTACAGCATGTCATACATAAAACACAAGTTTCTAGATTCGGGAATCCGCTACAAACCAACGACAAAATTGTTTGTAGGTTTCGCCCTTTTGCGACTGCGCCTCCGCCACCTTTGTGAGTTTAAGTTTAACACGCGACTTGAAACTATTCATTCAAGAACAAACCAAACTAAAATCGCTCCTTTAGGAGCCAAAAATTATTTCAAATCACTGACCAAGATTCTTATTTCGGTATTACTTAATTCAATACTCATTTTTTGTGTCTTTGAACTCAGCGTTTCACAGTGACTTAAGGTGTTGTAACAGAATAGGAAAGATAGTTTAAGCCCGGTAAAGATATAAAGAAAAATGTTTCTTGTCTTGTCACGAGCGTGGGACAAAGGAAAACAATTCTTAGTCCCCCATTGCCTATGGGGATTCAGAATTTTTTCTTTGTTCCACGCTCGAGACAAGACGAAAAAATAATATTTCTCTCTAAAAGTATTCTTCTTAAAGCGAGGAGATTGCATTACTTGAATTGATTTAAAAATTTTTTTGGAGTTCAGTTTACCGAATAAAAATGTTTCCGTGTGGGTTCGGCACACCTTTCAAATTTTTTTCTTGATTATTTCCGCATGGGTCATGCGTTGGCCAATCTACGCCTGTGTTACCATCGAAGTAATAATAAAGACCACTGCTGGTAAGATACATTCCATTATTATCCAACTGTACTGATTTCGGCACTACACTGGGACATTGATCAGAAACCTGTCTAACCAGTTTACAAGCGATTGACCCCTGCTTCTGCTGCACTATGCTACCAGAACCTTCCTTGCATGCGATCCAGTTGTTGATGTTGCTCTTGATCAGGAATTCCTTACCAATGCTGCGCCACAAAGAAAAGTCCATGGCCTCATAATGGGTCTCGCTGAGTGGAACGGTTGTGGACACTCGAACGTTAGCAGAACTAGCTGACCAAGATGGACGCGGGGTAACAGCGTTTCCTGAACTCCTGAAACTTGAGTAATCAGTGAAGGTGTAACTGTAAACTAGAGTCCAACCTCCTCCATCCGTTTGTTGGTCGCAGTAAGCTTGGAAGGCGTTACCGTGGGAGCCACCATCCGGGTCGATCCAATAGACACCTGAATCGGCTGAAGGAACTTTCTGTTTCAGGTCCTTACAGTTCAACATTGCGAATTCCTTGGACAATCCTATTGAGACAATTTGCACAACAAAAATTCATTGACCGCATCCTCCTGGCTAAAAACCAATGAGGCCTCATTAGGGAGGTGGGGGGGGGGGGGGGGAGGAGTCTGAGTATCCCGTGTCCTGTTAATTTTTGGGCTATAAATCCCGTATCCCGTTAATTCCTTTGGTTTGTATTCCTGATTCCGGGTTTAAAATCCCGGAATCCCTATTTTAAATATCCACTATCCCGGTAATTTTTTTCTTCAAGTATCCCGTTTATTCTTTTACTCAAATATTCTGTATCCCCATGACCTCTAATAGGGCCTCACGAGTACACGCGATTCGAGGGACGAAAATGTTTCTGATTGCTTTAACTGACAACACAACATGATACATGAACTCGACCAAACGTGACTCATCGAAATATACTCAAATCAAAGCAAGGTTTGTTTGCTTACCTAAATTGCTCGGTTCAGCCAGTTGATATTTTCCTTCGGTCAGACGTTTGATAACCTCGCCTATGCAAAGAATTGAAGTTTTGTGAAGATAAAGTGTTCCATTTGAGTCCATTTCAAGCACTTTGAACCTTGGTGCATCCTGCCCGCTAAGAGATGAAGGAATATCAACAGTTTAACGAGATCGTATGATTCGCGTTTATCAAATATAATCTGATCGGAAGTGTAGGTATTTTAATTGAGAGGTCAGTTACCCACCCTCTCTTAGGTGTTGATATAACAATGTGACCGTGGGCGAATAGCTTTGGCATCTGATTGGTTTGGAGGGTGGTGTAACTTTTCTTGACCAATTACAGGGCGTAGTAAAGCAAAACCATTGATATTCCGGATGTTACACAAGAACTGATGGAAAATTGCCTTGTTTTTATTTTCAGTCGCTCAATCATCCCATGTAAATCACGGGATACATACCAAATATATCTTGACAAGTTGCGACATTCGAAAGCTAGAGAGGAAAAATACAACTCGAAATGAACGGCATTAAAGAAAATATATGTAGTTTGTTATGACCAGGAAACAAAGTTGAAACTATCATTTATATATATAAAAATTACTGAGCTTTTTAGATCGAAACTCTTAATGTAAGCGCGAAAGTTCGGAACGTTCCGTCAAGACGGATTATTATAAAGTGCATTTTATTCAAGAAAAACAAAACTTCTCTCTTACCTTGATGTTGAAAGAGTCCAGCCACAAGTTATGAAGAAGAGCAAAGCAACATTAATAATTACATGGTTAAGCATTGTCGAGCTTGGAAACCGAACGCAGATGGTAACACTCGTAAAATTAAGTTGTTGCGGATGGACTGTCTGGAGACTGCACAAGTTGAAGTTGTACTCGTGATGTAGGGTCTAGCTGAATTGAATTAAAAATTAATCAATTCCGGTCCATCTTGCTCGCTCGGGTAGCCAATCAGAACACAGGATCCGCTTCATATTGCACATGGGCACTGGCAGCCATATGGTAAATATTGCTATTGATTTGTTTGTGCATTGTGCGACGACAACAAAAGTAGGAATCGAAGTGCATACTCTAGAATCCGTAGATTCGTTGAAAACAACTACTGAGTAAGCACGTTGAGTAACCACTTGGGTGTACAGGACATAATAAAGGAATAACCAGACATCGAGAAATACAATCATCGCACCACACTAGAATTCATGTTTACTTTGTGTCGAGTTCATTTTGTAAAAAAATACGCCTGAGGCAAAACACCTTGCACTTCACGCACCTTTAACCCTTTACGCCCTAACATCAGTATGCATATTCTCTGCACTGTTCTTTATACATTTCCTATGGAGCTGACAAGGAGATTTTGTTTACCAATCAAAAGCTTTTATCATTGGTGATCATTTCCTTCATTGTCATGACCTTAACGTGTGATTCAGGAGTGATATTTTAAGGAGAGATTTGATGCTAGTCAGGGGTTTAAAGGATTAATAAATACATTCCACGTTTCTGTGCGTCTTTTCAGTAACATAACGTCAGATGACGTCAAAATATCGTACGAACAATAAAGTGGCACACGTGATTTCACTGATGTTCTAAAGTTTGACGTCTACTGTGATCTATGACCGAAAAATTTGTTTTATATGGTACCAAAGATCTTAAGATTTTGGCGATACCTGGCCCCGAAGATATGGAATGCATTACCGGAAGCATTAAAACATGAGATTGACCTAAGTAGCTTTAAAAGACGCTTGTAAAAAGGAAAAAAGAAAATGACGTCATACAGTTACATTGATCTGTAAATAGTTTTATTATAATTATTATTGAACTGTTCATATTTTTATTTTATTTTATTTTATTCACAGATTTTTACATCGTAGACTGAGATTAAATTTTGTATCTTATCATAATTATCATAATTATCATAATTATCATAATTATCATAATTATAAAACCACTATAAACATCTAGGTCAAGTTTAACGAATGAAAATATTTCTATGTGGGTTTGCCACACCTTTCAATTGATTTGCTTGATTATTTCCACATGGGTCATGTGTTGGTCAACCCCCACTCCTGTTACCTTCAAAATAGTAATAATGATGACGGCTTAAAAGAGTTTTTTCAGCACTACTTGACTTAACCCTGTTCGGCACTACACCAGAACACTGTCCAGAGGGTTGTTTGACCAGCTTGCAACTTACAGTCCCGTCCCTCTGTTGCACCAAGCTACCAGAACCTTCCTTACATGCGATCCAGTTGTTGATGTTGCTCTTGATCAGGAATTCCTTGCCAATGCTGCGCAACAAAGAAAAGTCCATGGCCTCATAATGGGTCTTGCTGAGTGGAACTGTTGTGGATACTCGAACGTTAGCGTTGCTTGTTGTCCAGGATGGACGCGGAGTGACAGCGTTAGATGCCTTCTGGAAATTCGAATAATCTGTAAAAGCGTAACTCCAAACTAGTGTCCAGCCTCCCCCTTCAGTCTGCTGGTCGCAGTAAAACCTGGAACGCGTTACCATGGGAACCACCATCAGGGTCTATCCAATAGACGCCTGAATCGGCTGAGGGAACTTTCTGTTTCAGAGTTTTACAGGTCAACACCGCGAAATCTTTGGACAATCCTTTAAAGACAATTTGCAAAACGGAAATACACTAAACGCATCTTTAGCCCTTTCGACGTTTGCATCGCTCAATCCAAAGCTTAAAACATCCCCCCAAGCAACCTACGGGCATTGGACCGTCATCCGTGCCCGGGGGATAGGGAACTTGAACCTTCCATAGTGGGAGTGGGGGGGGGGGGGGAATTAAAACCGGAAGTGTTAAGTCTTTGCAGTGGAATACAAGAAGGTCTAAATGAAGTTAATCGTTGACCGTTAAACGGACAAAATATTTAACTGTTAGGCGTAAAAATTGAAAAATTTTAATCGATAGTTGTTAAAAATGTTAATCTTAAAAAAAATTTCTGGTGAAAACAATGGAAAGACGTTCACCGTTAGCCGTAAATTGGCGAACATTTAATCGTCAGTCGTAAAAGCCATCACCCCTTTGAGACCCACATACAAGTGTTTTATCTTTAAATATGGAGTTGGTTAATGATAGAGAGCTTCACCTTCGTGAGCAATTGGCTCGGAAATAAGGTTCCACAAGGTTTAAGTTTTAAAGCATGCATACGGTCGCTGATTTTTTCCTTAACAACTGAAAAAACTGACCATCACATCCGGCACTTAAGTAGGGCAGTTGAACTCAATATTTGCCCCGTGAGGAGATAATTTGTACAAACCAATCTTCAAACGTTCAAATTCCCAGGAGTTGCCCGGGGAGGGGGGTGATGTTGAAGCTTCGAATTGATTAACTCATACGAATTAGTGAACTAAAAGGGAAAAACTGTATTTGATTAATTATATTATTTTTTTATTTAATCGATAACTCAACATGATATATAATTACCTCATTACTCAGCTCCTAAATTTGAAACTCAAATCAAAACAAGGTTTGTAATTTGTTACCTAAATTGTTCGGCTCAGCAAGTTGATATTTCCCTTCAGTAAGACGTTTGGCAATCTCTCTCGTGCACAGAAATGAAGTTTTTTGGAGATAAAGTGTTCCATTTGTGTCCATCTCAAGCACTTTGAACCTTGGTAGGTCCTGCCCGCTAAGAAATAAAGAAGGAAAAAACCATCTCTCTACGTGACGAAGTATTATCCTCGTGTTGAGGAAAATTGATTATCACAAGTGCAACATAGACAATTGAAAAAAAAAAAGATGTAGCTCTTAAAAAAACAATTGAGGCTTCTACAGAGCCTATATGCCTCCAAGTTAAATTGTTGGTGATGCTACAAGTTTAGTCAGCGAAGCCAAACGTTTTGTGAGGACAAATTTGAGTGATCCATTGACTTCCTTAATATCGTTCCTCCGTCAGTAAAGTGATTTCGTTACAAATAATACGAAGGCCGAGTTAATTAACAGTATAACATAAGCGCATTGTCTTAGCTTGCTGTTCGGAAAGTCATGGATGACATGGCAGCTAAGGTGAAAATCATGTGCAGGATGCCAGATTTCATTCTGGAATTTTCAATTCACTAGGCGGCGTCTCTATAGACTAATGACGTTTGGCGTTCGAAGCTGTACAACTTGTGCAAGGAACCTGCACTGCACTCGAGCTCTTGATTTATGCGAGTTTCCGATAGCGTGCAGAGCTTTTAAGCTTTTTATTAAAATTCAGAGATTAAGATGTAGATCGAGTTTGAAGCTGAAGCAATTCTAGATCAACGCTGAAAAGCCCTTTTCCGCACATAATATTGGAACTCTTTCAAGTAGAGTGCTGCTGTTTTAATTGGAAAAATTAAATACCCTTTTCGTCAATTTTCATGATCTGCAGCATTATATTGGGTAATATTTCATGTTTGGTATATTCAAAGATTTCAAGTGCTTTTCACCGTGAATTATTAGCGATTCAAACCATCTCAACAATACTAGCACGGTGGCTTACAGGGGAAGAGGGAATTCTAAATTTAATCTTCCGTACGAGCTCAGAAGGGAAAACCCTTTGAGAAAAACAGGAACTTTAGGGAATACGAACAACTGCCTGTTTAAACAAAAGAAAATTCTTTCGTAGAAAAGGTTGTGGTTATTCATCGTGGTGAATAACAATAAAAGGTAAGTTTTTCGTTTGTCTCACGATGTAGTCACGTGTGATGTAAATCGCGATCTACATCACACGTGACTACATCGTGAGACAAACGAAAAAACCTAGCTTTTAAGAAAATGCTTATTATCAAATTTCGTCCTCGCAGTTGTGAAAAAATTTTTGGATAAACACTAAGGTGAATTCTTGTACAATACACGACGAATGACGTAAATTCTTCCTCTCTGGTAAGTGTAAAAGTGTGGCTGCCCTTCCCCTGATAGTTTGCAAGCTAATTTCCTAAACTGCGCCAGCGTCATTGATTTAGCGCTTTCAGGAAGAAACAGAATTTCCTGATTTCTTATTTGCTGAAAAAACTAATTAGTAACGGGAAAGTTAATAGAAACAACATTCTGCCAGGAACTGGAATGATCGCGGCTCAGCTGGGAACAGTCTTATCTTTAGTGACCAACACAGAATTTCTCCCTACAATATCAATACAATATCAAGCAGACAAGCGATGAGAAAAAAGAAAAGAATCAATTTGGGGATTATAAGTTGATCCAATACCAAATTCTCCAAACTAACATCACAAGAACTGTATGGTAGACAGTAAGGAGAATTACCAATGAGATCTTGGGAGTAAAAAGGCTCAGGGAGGAAAAAACTTTCAACATCAATCTCGGTGGGTCGCCTAACAATAGTGATTGCTAGTATCGCTGATTTAGTTCTACAAGCTGAGTTGTACTCAATTCTGACGGCATCAGTGCATGGCGATGCACAGAAAAAGGTCTAATGAGAATATCAGAATATTTCCTAGTTTTAGGAAAAACTCATCCAATTCTTGGTACTTCAGTCTCTTCTTAGTCAATTTGATTTGGGCCTCAGAATGTTTCGAAAGATTTTCAGCTGACGGCGCGAAACCCGTTCAGAAATGTAGTTTCCTATGAAAGGACCCTCTGAGAGATCGTATAAAGCTAATAATCGAAACTATTAAAAATGATTACTTTCTGTCGACTGTTTTAATTAAATTCTTTTTTTTTCATGTGCTGTAATTTCATCAAAAAGCAAAACCCCCTCTGATTGGTTGTCAATTTTCTATCTGAGTCTCTCCTCAGTTAACGACGACTGATCCCCCTCTCCATTTCCCCCGAAAACATGTGATCCCCCCCGTATTCATCCAAACCCCAATAACTAAGGATCGGACCATTACACCTGAGTTTATTATGTCAGGTGAGGAAGGTCTTGTAAAACTGTGGAATTTATCAGGTACGAATATAAATGTTCCCGTGTGGATTAAGGACACTTTTTACATGATTGTCACGCTCTTTTCCACAAGGGTCATGGACAGGCCAGGCACTTTTGTGGCTGGAGTCAAAGCGGTAGTAGATGTGTGAGTAAGGGTTCTTATTGGAGCAAAGCGTCACCCCTTTCGCTATGTCAAATCGCAGAAATGAAGGCGGCAACGCGTCATTACACGTGTTAGTCACGTGCTTGACAATCCGACAGTTGACATCGCCTTCCTGCCAATCAACCAAGCTGCCGTTTCCCGGATGACACACTAGCCAGTTGTTTATGTTGCTCTTGATAAGAAATTGTCTGCCGAGTTGTTTCCAGAGTGAAAAGCTCATGGCGTTGTAATCTATTTCATTCATTGGGGCTGTTGTTGATATCCCATCGAAACCGTGTACTGGCCAATTTGGCCTTGGAGTTACGGCGTTTGAAACGCTTGTAAAATCATCGTAGTTAGTAAATGTATAACTCCAAACTAGAGTCCAGCCTCCTCCATCAGTCTCCATGTCGCAGTAAACCTGAAATGCCTTTGACTGGGAACCACCAACCGGATCTACCCAATAAACACCCGAGGGCGGGGGAAGAGATCGTGCACTAGTTTGGTCAAAGAGGTACTCACAAGAGCGGACAGCGGAGGATTTTGTTCTCCCTGCAAAAAATGAAAGAAAAATTGTCGTGGTTCTGCGCAGCGGTATCCTATGTTTGTCATGAATCTTTTGAAATAAACCGAGTTCACCCCTGGAGCACAAAATACAGTGCTCAAAAGTAAGACATGCGTAGGAGGACAATTTTGATTGGCCATGCGCCAAATTCCCGTGCAGAATTTCCAAGGAAAAAACGTGCAAACGTTCTTGTAAATCTGTTAATTAAAGGTAACAAAAGTAGGGAAAAGGAAAACTCGAGACTTTTCTTACATAGACTTTATTTAACCACGGGTTTCCTGCCGATTTATCCTTTTTTTCCAGTTTTATCAAGAAAGTAAACTATGGTTTTCAAAAAACTGAGATTTAGACACCAACTCTTTCGTCCTCTCAAATTTAATCTTTCATCGCCCCACCCTTCCCTCTCACCCTTAACGCCAACACTCACACCCTCCCATCCCTCACTCCCATTACTCCCCCTCCCACTCCTAACCCCTCGGTCTTTACCCCTCACCCCTCAGTTACACGCTCTCGCTAAGACTCCCTACGACTCTCTTTTGTTTTTGAGCAGCGTGGATGGAAACGAGAAACTCACCGACTTACCTCTTTTAATGCGAGGTCTTGATCTCTTTGTTATTAGGATGATCTGGAAAAAAAAAAACAAAAAAAAATATAAAAACGTTGACGAGTTGACTACGAAGCGAGTGTAGAGATGGTGTGGGGGTGGGTGGGGATTATGGGAAGTTTTAGAGTTTTGTTTTCACCTAACTACGAAAACTTTTGTTTTTGGTGATAATTCGAGGGCGTACTCTTGAAAAATTATTTATTAGGAAAAGCTTTTGTTTTTGGTCTCCACTATTCACCCCTGAAATATGAGCTTTTCCCAAGAAATTGTGGATGGTTCGATCATAGAACACTCAATTAAAAGACTGAAATAACATGACTTATTGCCAAAACCACAACACACTAGCTAACTGATGAAAACTTTTGTAGTAGCGAGGAACACTTCACTTCATTCTCCTACATAACGGACATACCTTTTCTAAATAAAAAGAACCTTTTTGATGAAGCAGCGCGCCGGAAAGACTTTCCTTGTTTTCAGCCGAAAGTAAACACCTTTTTGTGTTTACCAGGAAATTTGCACTTCTACAACCGAGCTGAATAGCACACCTTTGTGAACACGACAGTGGAGAAGCTGTCTTGCCTTCCCAAATCGTGTTTTCTACGGGACGAAAATAATTTTCTCTTATCTTGAAGAGGGCGCTGTTCGTTGCTGCTACAGTCGTTGTTATGACTAAGAAGAAAAAGAGGGATATCGTCTCTCGGGTCTGTAGAAAAAAATTAACAATAAAAATAATGGTTTTATGAAATGTGGGCAAAATTAGACGGTTTCCATATCCCGAAAAAGAACTCATCAGTTCGCAGCTGTCGGCAGAACCTCGAATTACAACCTTCGAAAGTTTCCAAATTTTCGTAAAAATTTTGTGATTTCAATTTTATGTAGCAGGCATATTTTCTTGCATAAGGATATCGTCATCCTAAACGAAGAATGAAATAGGTGTTTGTCTCTGTAATAACGCAAATTTTACATTATATTCTAGATCAGAATCTTTTTTAATAGCATGAATGGTTACATTATATTTGTGAGAACAACTTTTTGAAACCTTCAAATTTCTCGCACTATGTAGCAACCCGAAAGAAGCAATGCATCGAGATTCAAGTTGTCAGCGAAAAATTCTGCTAAGTCAAAGAGCAGCAAAGTCATTATTACACAGAACATTACTTATAAGAAGTAATTGAATAGAACGGAGGTTTTGAATATCTACCATACCATCTTAGTTTAAACTTGAGTTCTGTACTTATGTTCTGGATTCCATTCGATTGCGAACCCTGTGTTAAGCCCGCTAGATTTCTGACGTCTGTGCGCAGTAGTCCTTCTCAATAAATTTTGTGTACACAACTTGTTCATCCATAACTTAACACCTCCATACTAAATTGAACTTTTGGATTCCGAAAACGTTTGCGCGTTTGTTAGAGTGTTCATGCTATCATAGGTTTTTATTGTTGTTTGTTTTAGTAAACTATAAGCTACGCAATGGTTAAAAATGATTTCGAGAGAGATTTTAAAGCCTTTTCTGTTCGTCTTTAACCAATAAATGAAACCAATCTTCGAACCAACTAATAAAAAGTGCTGCCATTTTGATAAGGAACGAAAAAGCTGTTTTGTGCACGTGCTGATAAAATAAATTAATTGCAAGCTCAGAGGATGGGAAAACGACTAGTGTTTCACGTTAAACCCGTTCATCTTGTCCCTAAATTTACAGCGACATCAGAATTTTCAAAACGGCATCATCTCTATTAATTCAAGCACCTCTCGTGATGTTAGCGCGCCGGTAACTTGAAAGGGAAGGCTCGAATCCTTCAATAATGAATTGTTTTCATTGTGTACAGCTGTTTAAAGTAAGACTGTTGCGCGCGAGCACATGCATCAACACCGCCCGGATGGCATTATGGATCCAAAACAACATCTGGAATGGTCGGCTGGTGTAATCCGGTTGATTTTCAGGGGACGTCAATTATTGGCTGTCAAGAGAATATCAACTGTAGATATTTTCTTGTGGCTGTATAAACAGGTGACTGACAAATGTAAAACAAGTTAGCCCCTGCAGTGCTTCAGCTTCACACGCACTATAAATGAATTGCCATTTGGCTGGATAAGGTTTCCGATGATCTCATTTATTTCCGCTTCGAAGGTAACGATGAAATATGTGCGAGACAGACAATAAAAAACCAAGAAAAACAATCCGGCTGATACCCATGGAAACGTTTTTATTCAATCTAATACATTAGGCACAACGTTTTGAGTAAAAAAGAAAAGAAATAAAAAGCCAGACGAGAGACGGGTTTTTTAAAATACACTTCGAAAACACGATGGGGACTGAGCATGAGTTGTAAATAGGAGCGCGTGACTGGGTTAGTCTCTGAACGAAAGATGTACATTATACCTACATTATAGTCGACGGAAAGATGCAGAGGGTGAAGTTGTTGAACATCTAGGGAATTTTATCTAATGAGATTCAGAGGACATTTTCTTTACGACTGATAAAATTAATAGACGTGATTGATGTCATCGTCTCTTCATTTTAACCACTATGCATCAGGTAGCTGGCTGGCGCTGGTAGCTTCCTGTTGATCGAAGTTTATCATCGTGTTAAAAAAAAAATTCGTCGATTGGTACATTCCCTTTTAATTAGTGGCTGGATCAATATCAATATCTGGGTAACTACCCACCTACCCCTCCCCTAACTCAACAACAGTCAATTGATAACAAGTTAGGGTTAATGTCGGGTTAGGGGAGGGGTAGGTGGGCAGTTGCCCAGATACTGATATTGATCCTAGTGTCTCTCCTCATATCACCACCCTCCCCCTCCCTCTCCTTCTCCAAAGACTCCCTGAAAAAAAAGTGCCACCCATTTTAACCTCAATTTCAAATGAACGCCATGGGTGATCAGTGAAGGGTGTGGAGTGAATATGACCAAAATGGGGACCCTTCTTTTCCATACTGAGCACCTGATATAAAATGTTGCAAACGCAATAACCATTAGCGGCAGAAATTTGTGGAGGGAACTTGAAGCATAAGCCTGCTTCAAGCGTTTAGCTAGTAAAAGGGAGCAAAATGCTTCGTTCACCATGCGACTCGAACCAAACCTCACTCGTCTTTTTCACTCCCCCGCTTCTATCGCTTCGTTTATTATTGCGCTCGTTTTACCGACCGAACGCTGAGCACAGGTTATCGAAGTATTTCCCTCCCACCAAGGTTTGCGCCTTCTTGCACACGTGGAGTATTTTCTAGCCACTTATCCGGTCAAATAATTTCCCTCAGATCTTAGAAGTAGATGACGGGTGGACAAAGGTTTTTATTTTTCGCACGGATTCATGAATGGGCATAGCTAGCTTAACGATAGCCCCATATTGATTGCCTGGACTGAAGCAACAGGAGAAGCAGTACGGAGAAAGTAATAAAGCATTTGTGCCAGGGAAGGGGGAAGAAGACGAAAACGACTTCCTAAAACCAAAATTAAGGGAGGGTACTCTAGGGGATAAATTCAGTAATAAAACTGTTACCTGAGCACAGGAGAGCACATTACATGTCTCGCTACAGACGTGGGCCACTTCAATGTCTCCGCAGTTTCCTTTCTCGAGTTCGTCTTTACAAGTTACACTGTTCTGAGCATCATAACACTCATCTAAAAAGAAAAAAATTCTATAGACGAGTTGTATCTCAAACTAACCTAATTTCTTTTTAGAGACCAGTCTTACTCATTGCCTAAGGAGGGGAGAGGGGGTGGGTTTTGGAGGATTTAAATGTGTCACGATGAAATTTACCTGTTCCCTCCCCCCAGGGCCCTGTAATATCTTATGAACCCCCCTTCCTCATTGGCAATTGATTGACAGTCAATTCTCCATTACCCCCCCTACCCTTAATACCCTGTTGGCGATGACTGATCTCCCCTCTGTTCCCCCCTAAAACCATGTCATCCCCCCCAAAATAATTATCATTCACCCCCACCCCCTCCCCCCGGGGTTGCGGTTAACAATTAAAGGTTCCTTTGTTGCTCTGATAAAGTTTCCACAATTACTTAGATTTTCTTTTCCAGCAATTGTGATTTCTATCCTTTCAGCCATTTTTTTTCTGATTTTAACATGCATAATCCATAGCCAGCTGTCAAAGGTGTATTCTGCCTTAAAAGCGAAATTTCAACGTCAAGTAAAAATCATTGATTGTGAAGTATTATATTTTGAACTAACCACAACGATCACAAGTCTTCCGACATGATCCACTCCACGGAAGTTCAGTACAGTTGCCAGCTTCCAAGCATAACATCTCATCCTGAAGGTCTTGACATTCTAAAAAATGGAAGGCAAATAATGAGTTGTCTGAAGTGTTTGATGTCTCCTTGCCCCAATCCCCGTGGGCGAGTAGAAAGCTTTGAATCAAGACTGAGTTTTAGCTTGCGATGTATTCCATCAAAAAGCTACAACCGTGGAAAAATTGTGTCGAGAAACCCCGTAAACAGAACATCCAATTTTGAACTAACGACCTTCCTGACGGATATTGATCCTGTCACTATGCAATCTTCTTTTATTCATTCAACTTTGCACCGAAGTGGAGTCGGGCAAAATCCACGAGAAACTTAACTTTTGTTCACAAAATTCTAACCAAAACGCGTGTAAGAATCTACAGCTAATCAAAGACAAATACAGATAATGATAATCTACCAAATGTCAGAATAAGCTTTTCAGATCCACTAAATATAGTGGTGTGGAAGGAGTGAGAAGCAGACCCAAATAATCATAAGCCTCGATTTCATGTTTTCGTTCCAGCTTTCCTCAATCGAGTTCGTATATTTCGAAAGTGGGTTAGTGCTATTTACAAACGCTCGATAATTTCATATATTTCCAGTTAATAACTCTTTTATTTGCGGGCATATCTGATCTGTTATCGGAAAGGTGCCAAAAAATTAAATCCAGTGTTTTTGAAACAGCAATCAAACCTCGCGGCAAAGATTGAAAAAAACAAAACAAGAAAAAAAATTCAGTAAAGATCATTTGTGGTCGTCAAGGCCAATTTGTCGGCAACCGATTTTGGCCTAGAATTGTGTCATCCTGAAGGCCTTTCTATATGAAAGCAATAAATTGCTGTTATAACCATAACTCAGCGCTATTAGATGCGTAATGTCAACTTTAATCCTCACGATGCAATTGTCAGGGCGAAGTGTATTCCACTACAATGAGGGAAATCTGAATTCCTGGATCTCCAAGACTAAAATAGAGCAAAACACGTTCAAAACATAAAAGTATGACTCAAAAGATACCCCATTTCATTTTTATCTTTTTCAGTACATTCGCTTACAGCAAGATCCTTAATTACATGCCAGTAATTTTCCACCTACCTAAACTGCTCTCGATAAGTAAAGCTCCTTCCATCAGTAAAAGACACACAAAAATCAGATTAGCGATTCCCATCGTGATGAATCAGTCTTGCTTCGGTTACAAAGGAGACTTTCAACTCAACTTCTCCGTACCAGATCAACTTTAAAATGATCGTAAAACATTCACAAAGAAGATTTTATCTTATTTGGAATGTATAAGTTAATATCTCTACTTGGTTACGTGCGTCATTTTGAGTGACAACTTTCAAAATACTGGCGACTGGATTAGTAAACAAAATAAAAGTCGACCTTATTGTGCCGGAACTGAATAATGAAAATTCATTGGGCATTAATTGGGATTGGGAAATGACAATATTCAGCCGACAGGAGAAACTTTGAATAAGATTTACAATTATAGTTTAAACCGTTTCGAATTTAAGTTTAATTTTCAGAGAGTGAACAGAAAAGAAGGCAAAAGAGCTATGCGTAAATCAGCACCGTGTAATCACAGCAAAACAGACATAGATTTCCAAATATGTAAAAGAGATATTAAAAGAGTTTAAATAAAATCCTTTTACAATGATAGATTAAAAATATGGCCAGCTGAGGTGTTAATGAGAAAAATTAATGACCTGCTTACGAGTTAAATTTCATGTTTCCGATGAGTTAAACTCCTTCGATTAAATTTTTTCTCGTTGCTCACGAAAAAGTAAATATATCATGAAAATTCGATCAAAACATATCTCCTAGGCAGTGAATGATATTGTAAGTTATTTCATATATAACAAATGCTGTCATAGTCCAAATGACAGTACAAATTATGACCATACTGCCCGTGAAATATGAATTTCAATGATCTTTTCAACCGTTTACACCCTAACATCAGTATGCATATTCTCCATACTGTTCTCTATATATTTTTTCAGGTACTGACAAAGAGAAGAGCTGCTTTAGTTGGTGATCATTTTCTTTTATTCTTGTGACATTTAATGTGTGATTCAATGGTGATATTGTAAAGAGAAATTAAATGCCAATCACTCCAGACACTTCGATTCCCACATCACGTGTGGTAAAGTGATTTTCATTCTAATCTCTGCAAGTGTGGACTAAATCTCTAAGTGAATCCAATCTAACGGAACATCTGTAGAATTTTGACAACTTTAACAGCTTTTTTCCTAGAGTTTTCAAATTGGAATTACGAGTTTTTTAAAGATTATTTCAGCCTCTGCTAGGAGTAGAAAGGTTGTTAAACTAACAAATGTACATCCTTACATCAAGAGAGACTGAAAAAATTCAAATTACTCAAACCATTTCAAACCACAGGACTCCTACAAAGATTACAAAGGCGTGTTGGAAATGCAAAGCTGGAAGCTTCACCCCTTTCAACAGGAAGGAATACATCATCATGTATCGGGGGGGGGGGGGGTGGGGATGGTCCGAATATTTTGGTTCTATAACGATAAAATTTACCTGATCCCCCAATAAGGCTCTGTAATAATCTTATGATACCCGCTTTGTTGGCAGTTAATCGGCAATCAATTTTCTATAGCCCCCCTGTTTAAACTATTTTACCGAAGACTGATTCCCCCCTCGTTTTACCTGAAAACCATGTGATCCCCCACAAATCCTTCCCTCCCCCCCCCCCCCTCCCCCGATAAATAATGAAATAATGACTGGTCCATAATTGTTTCAAACCAGTGCGAAGCTAAAAATTTCATTCCATACGTAAACCAAACTCACACGTTAACTGAGAAAATCAATTGCTTTATTTACAAAAGGATATAAATGGAAAAGAGAGACCAGTTTCCATATGTCAAAGCAGTTTTATGACTGTGGAGCCAAGAGAAGTTCAGCAGTTTCTTAATATACAGTAAGAACTAATTATTTGGCAGCTTGATTCTAATAGTTGGTGTTAGGCGGCTTTTCCTTTGCTTTGAGCTGCTTTCTTGGCTTTTACCATCTCAACCAGGTCCTACAAGTTAGCAAAAGACAAACCAACAATTATATACAAACATATAATCACTCTTTGATTAGACGAGCAGTTCTTCCTTTCGGCGAAGTCAGCGGTGCGAGTCGAAAAAAAAAACACATGGGTCTAGTGCGCCGCGTAGAAATCTGAGAACGAGGTGCACTCCCAGAGTTGCGCGCGTTTTATTTTCGCTAGTTTTTTTGACTCCCGCGACGGACTTCCCCGAAAATTAGGGACGTCTCGTAGTCTACTCTCTAATGTACTAAACAGCATGTCCAGAGAAGCATTAATAGGTCCTGATTGCATAAAAAGTAGAATACAAGGGTGAAGTGTAATAAAAAGTTAGCTTAAACGACAATTGTGTTCCAACTGCACTGAGCAGTTAAATTAGAGACCATAAAACAAGAATTAATTTCATAGACCGAAAGATAAAGTCAAAGAGGATACTGGATTGTTCGAGCACAGCTTCAAGAACAGCCAATTGATTTGATTCTATGTGATTGGCTAACAAAATTGGCACTACTTTTAAACCAATCAGATGAAAAACACGAAGAGCCTTAACCAATCGCTACTTGACCACACGCGCTGAATTCCCGCGCTTTGTGTCGGTCACGTTTGACCTCACGCGACGAATTCCCGCGCTTTGCTTGGTGTTACTTGCCCTGTTGTGATTCGCCGATTGCATTACTTTGTTCAAAGAACTTATATCGAACCCTACATGATTGATTCGAAAGAACGAACGACTGTAAACATGCGAATAGACAAATTTATTTTTCATAAGCCAGACCTTGTATCTTTTCATGCATTCCTTTTTCGTTCGTCCAGGGACCGCTTCAGCGATTCTTTCCCATCTTTCTGGTGTGCTAGTGGGGTATGTACGCAGAGCATTCTCCAAAAGCTGGAAAATAGATTTGCAAAACAAAAATGTTACTATAATTAACAAGGATTCGATTATTAACTGGGAAATTTTTCACTGAGCGTCAAAAGATCAAAACCATAAAAATTTCAGGACAAAAATTTAGCTTCAAATCTAACTGGAAACAGCAATAAGCATTCTTTGAACTACAAGGGGCTGAAAATTATTGTTTTCGTTCTTTTAAAAAATCTTACTCGTTGCTCCTCCGAGGTCCATGCAGACGTTTGCTGAGCAGCGTCACCAGATTGGCTTGCTTAAACATCAGAATGAAAAAAATCATGAACATGAGTGTCATTGTAACATTTGAGAGTGAAAGCAAAAACAAACTAATTAACAACAGCTCACTGGAACAAAAGAATATATCAAAAAGAGCCAACGAGAACTTAAAGATGAGGAAAAGGCCTGCCTAAAGCGCTGGAAAACGCGCCTGCCTAAAGCGCGAGAAAACGCAGCTGCCTAAAGCGTGGAAAAAAGCGAATGACCAGGTCGAATCTGATTAGTTGATAAAGAGAAAATCAGAAAACAGGATTGTTTTGGTGTGATGATGACAGTTGGAATCCGTAGTTTCAAAACAAAAGGTGAGTGACCTACAAAGACCAAGCGTTAAATGACTGACACATATTGATCAAGCTTTATCCTTTAACTGCGTGACCTAGTATGATACTATGCTTTCATGGCGTGACCTGCGTGACCAAGTATGAAACATTGCTTCCATAACGTGACCTAAAGTAACATAGCTTCTTTAAACTGCGCGAGTGAGGCTAATAACTCGTAATTATCTGGCGTGACAAACATGTCTCAATTTTATTGTGTAACTATATTTGTGTAACATCAACAATCAGATGCATAAGCTAGCAATTCGTAATTGAAGTCGTTAAAAGGGAAATCGGTAATTATTTTAAAGATCAACCACTAACCATCGTATCTCACTGTTAGATTAGGCTCCGCCGATGCAGAAGCTTTTCCATGATGGTGATCTTTGTCAAATTTCGCGAATGCGTTTCGATTCACTTCCTGTTTCAGTGTTGGGTCTGTTGGAAAACATTTCCTGGGTTAGAGGGAGTCAGTTCCTGAAGAAACTGTGGTGTTGCGTCACTGGGGATATTGCAAGCTAATTTGGTTTCATCAACTGAGTTTACAATGTTAAATGGAAGAGTTTCAAAGGCTGACGCTCGTTGTCTGAGCGGAAAGCGAGGGCTAACGAACAGCTAAAGATCAAAACATCACCTCTCTAGAGTCTTGACGAGGCCAATTTAGATCATAAACTCAGTTGATAAAAACCAAATTTCCTGCGTTAGAACTGTTTTACCTCAAAAGAAATGAATAACTGAATAAATTGAGTGCTACAAACCTAGCTTCTGTAAGTTCTTCACTTTTTTGATCACGTGTTTGGAATCTCGTAGGGTTCCAGTTTTAGCGTGCATGTTGACATAATCTGCGATCACTTTCCACCTGATAGCGAACAAAAAGAAGAACAAACAGTCAAAAAAGTCAGATTCCCTCTGACTATTTTAAATGCAACGCATAAATTTTAAGCATTCACGACTTAATTGCTTACATGAAACTTTGCGTTCAATGAAATTCGAAAAAAATATTCGTATCCTGGCTGTAGGAATTTTGAGCGTTGTAAAACAAAACAAAAGTAATCACAAGAGCCAATCAAAGGAAAGGAAATACTTTTGGGCGCCAATGAGAACTCAAAATAAAAATTAAACTTCCTAAAGCGCGGGAAAACGCGGGCGACCAAGTCGTGATTGGTGTCAATTTTGCATCTGATTGGTTGACAGAGTGGCGCGAGTATTCTGCACCAATCACAGAGCGAGTTAAAGCAAGACCAACGCAGTCTCCGATTACTTTCGACACTCAATTAAAAATTAATCTTTATAAAATAATTCAAATAGTACGCGCGCTCTGATTGGCCATAAAACCATTTTACATGAGCGTATGTAAACACGATTTTCGTTCCTCTTTCATTAGTTATTTTATAAAAGAAATGTAAAATGGTTTCCGCGTTTACATAGCCTGATGTAAACACTTAGGGGGTTGGGAGAACACTCGATAAGCTGGAAACCACTCCGCCTCGCGTCGTGGTTTCCTACGCTTATCTCGTGTTCTCCCAACCTCCCGCGTGCTTACATCAGGCTATGTAAACACGGAAACCATTTTACATTTCTTCAATCAATATCTACGTTACGTTTAGACTATTCACATAATACCTTGAGGCGGTTCCCGCTGGAAACAGATTGACAGCTTTAATAAGAAGCTGAGTTTGATCCTCTGTCCAATCGTCGCTGGCCATTTCATCGTTTTCTTTGTTCTTTGAGCTCTGTTTTGTTTCCGCATTAGCTTCTTGTCTCATTTTTTCTCTCATTTGTTCCATCTGAGAAGACATTCAATAAAAGATAAATGGCAACGGGTGAAAGCAAATTAGGACGTGAACCAACACAAAGTAGACCTCTGTAGTAAACTCTTTAGTCTGCTTCTGATGCAAAAATAAAATAAAAGCCATAGAGTACGTTATCATACCTCTTTCTCGTATACTTCTTTCACTTCGTCCTTTGACTGAGCCTTTTCGATGCCTTCTCTAAAGGACTGTAAGCTATAAAAGCGAAAAGCTGAAAGTTATAAAAGGTTTAACGTCACGAACAGACACAAAAATCGTCATTGACAACTTCCGTCTAATGTGTCACCTTTCCAGTGAAATAACTTCAAGTAGTCTGTCCATAACTTCCATTTCACGGATTCTCGACTCTTCGTCTTGAACAAAATAATCATAATTCTAGGAACAGAGAGAATAAAAAAATTATTTATTTATTTATTTGCGATATCTAGACAGGCTGGCCCAGTTCAGCTTTAAAGCTGGTTTAAATAGGGACCTGACTTGTCAAGGTACAGGGTTGGCTTGTTCCCTTCTCTTTGCGAGAAGTGCGAGTGGATTCTTTGACGTCCCTTGCTGAGTAGTTCAGAAAAGATGCAGGAAAAGTGGCCGACAGTTGATCGTCCTTATCCGAAAATACTAGAATGTCTAACCATGTATGAATGTCATGGCAAAGGCAGCACATTCTCCTTAGTCATTTTAAGACCACGAGTGTTGGTCCGGTCTGGGGCCTGGATCTGACCTTCTGCAGGGGCAGTCCGGCGCTTTGCAAGTGAGCTAACACGTTTTTTAAAATTCAAACAGACATCGTAACAACCTGGAAGCGAAACTGAAAAACTTTCGAGTGAAGCCCTACCTTTATTACAGCTCGTATCGTTTTTCTTTCCTTCTTCATTAAATTCTTCATTTTTGTTTTCTCTACTTTGGCTGCCTGCGCCTGAGATAGAATGAAAGGCAAAATAAGAGAAACATCAGATCGTTCAATCTTTTAGAACTTGAAAAGGAGAATGGGAACTAGTGTATCGCTTGCCCCATGCCCCCATTCACCAGACCTTGGCAATAAACTTTTTAGTGTTGTCCTTCCCAGGGTCTCTCTTGTTGCACTTCCAAGAGATGAATAGTAATCCTGGAAACTAAACTATTTAACATGAACATTTCCATCATATTATCCGTTTTGTTAGGGAGCTAGAAAGAGAAATAGGAATTTTTTTCCTACCTTTTCTCTTGCTTCTTGCTCTTCTTTTTCTCTCAATTTCCTTTCATTTTCTAGGACTTCAAGTCTTTGCTGATGAGCCAAAGAATTAGTTACTGCACGTCAGCGGTGAGCAAAGCATGTTTTTAAAGTTCACATGAAATAAATATGAAAAATCGGACGCATGTAGTGCAGGGTAATATAAAAGGAATGATCAAAAAACGGCAAATTACCAACAGCCCTGCAAGACAACGTTAACAACTAAATACAAAGGACATTGCCTTGAGTCACGAGTTTAACTAGCGCTTTTTGACAGAGTCTCACAAAACTAGAACCAAAGTAATCTTAACAGCCAATCAAAATAAAGCAAACATCAAAGGGAACCAATGAGAACTTCACTACAAGGAGCAAGTTGCCCGAAGCGCGGGAAAACGCAGGTGACCAAATCGCGTTTAGTTTTCAGTTGTGCATTTGATTGGTTGAGAGGGTGGCACGAGATTTCTGGACCAATCACAGAGCGAAGTAAAACGAAACTGAAGCAATACAAGAGTATTTTCTAAACTCAATTGAAAATTACTGTTAAAGAACCAAAAGGTGCTAATACAGAGAAGAAAGAAGTAAAACTTTCACTGACTCGTTCTTTCTCTTCAGCAGCCGCCCGGGCCGCCTCTTCTTTCGCTCTCTTTTCGGCAAGTTTCTTTTCTTTTTCTTCGTCTTTGAATTTCTTTATTCTAAAATCGCAAGCGTAAGTGTTATCTGCAACAAAGGGAATACGCATGCGTTAAAAATAGCACAAAATGAGATCTATTTGACAATGAGCTGTTCTTCTCTGATAACAACAGTGAATGTGACTGCGTTCTTCATTTTCTTTATTTGAATGTTGTGCTTGAAAACTAATCAAGCTTTTGTAGAAAACTAAACATTTTATTGTTGAATTTTAGACCTTGAAAAAAGTATTGAGTTTCTACGTTAAGTTCTAATAAGCCTTAAAAACTGCATTTTGTTGAAAGCTTTACTTAAAGTATTAGATGTACATAAAAATGTACTTGCCGCGCCTTAATTTCGCAAATTTCTCATCCAGCTTGATCGTTTTTACACTATTTCCTCAAATCATTCCAAATGTAAATGAGCTTCACATCGCTTCACATACTTTAAACAAATTTTGCATTAAAATGACAACCGTGACTAAGATAATTAAATAAATTATCATAATTTATGACATAAATTAAACTATGATGAATAATTAAGGTTACCATAGTGAGCATTTACCTACTAAAGTCCTTATTCGAGCAACTTCTTCTTTTTTCCTCTTTTGTCTCATAACTTTGTTTTGTTTTTCAATCCAGCGCCTCTCGTCACGACTGTAAACAAACATTAACACAACTTTAGATAATTGCAGATCATTAGTTCGTCAAATCCTCCTTAGGTATTACTTAGGAGCTATGTTCTTGGAGTCGTTCATTTTACGTCACAAATCGCTTTCGAGGCCGTTAGCGCATGCGTGAGTCCAATTTTCACAAAATGGCTTCAAGATCTACAGTAGTTGAAAAGCATGTAAAGACACTCTTTCAAAGGGATGATTTTTTTACACTCTTCAAATGCTTTTCATACGCTTTTGCGAGGCACATTTCGAGTGTATATGAAATTTTCATGTAAAATGACTATGGAAACTGTCCAAAACTGTGCCAACATTTTACCATGGCTGGCCCTTACGTAAACCAAGATAAAAATTTAGTTGAATTTGTTATTAATCCCTACATGCATTGTAAGTCTTCTACAATTGGTCCTACAACACACTCATTAATTCTTAAAGGTGACTTACAACTATACTCTCCCTTTCTTTTCACCCCTGATCAAACATTTACCCTTTACACCTTAACATCAGTATCTATATTCTCCACACTGTTCTCTATGCATTTACTAAGGTGCTGACAAGGAGAATTTGTCTAACAATCAAGAGTTTCTTTAGTTGGTGATCATTTCCTTTATTCTCATGACATTAATGTATGACTCAATGGTAATATTGTGAGGAGAATTTAGATGCTGGTCATTCAGGGGTTAGAGGGTTAAGGTCATTGCAAATTCCTTAATTATGCCTAACGAAATGTATAGAGAAAACTACGGAGAATTTGCATGCTGATGTTCAGGTGTAAAAGGTTGATGTAACAGAGCCAATTAACCCATCAAAAAGGGAAAGATCTTTAAAGATTTTAGATATATGAAAATTCATATATTTGCACTGCGGTGGAGAGATGAAATTAAGAGATCCTCGCAGCTAAGAACACTACTGAAACGAGTAGTTGTAAATAGGACCTGAAAAAAATTGGGGCCCATACGGGATTTGAACCCATGACCTCTGCGATACCCGTGCAGCGCTCTACCAACTGAGCTAACAAGCCAACTGGGAGCTGGTCAATGAATTGGGTCCAAATAAACATCCAAGTGAATGAAGAAAGATCTTTGTTTATTCCATATTCTCAAAACTACTCTCAAAAGAAATGCACGGAAAGAAATCATATGCGTATTGGCTAAAATTTGTTTTTAAATCATATAAATATAAAACTTACTTCTCCCCCTTTTCCTTCTCCTCTTCATCTAGATAAGAATATTCTCTCCATGAATCAAAATTATACCTGGTAGATAAACATGAAAATAAATTTTTCTGTCAATGGATCATAGATAAGGGAGAACCTATCAAAAACTGCTTCTGCTCAATCCATGGTTTTCTGTAGTTAGGTTTTTATGTAGTCACCTTCTTTTTAAATTTCATACTAGGACTATAACACAAGTAAAATCTTACCAAAAGCTATAAAAATTATCGACTTCTTCAAACGTTGAATTTACATTTCCTAATGGTGGGACAGGTTGAACTTTGGACCATCTGCAACAAAAAATCAGAGAACAATAGACTCAATCATACAATGGAAGGTGAAGAGTAATTGTTGATCAACAGCTGACACTTCAAGCATACAGCATCACTCAAAAGTGATTTGACAGTTTGGACTCAAAACTCAATCCTTGATCCTTGAAACTCAAGGATTGAGAATCTAGGCTGGAGATGAAAGAACTTTCCAAAGATCTCTATCTGTAGTTTCAAGGAAACGATTTTATACTCGTACCTAAAATAAAAGCAAAGAACAAAGTGCTTGACATGCAACTTTATGACACAGAAACCTCTGTTCAAATATTTTAATTTCACAAAGGACACAAGCTCAAATCCAGCCACTCTCTAGCTTTTCTGATTCTAAAAAAAATGCAATCACAAGATTGTTCACATCTAAAACTTGTAGTTCAAGAAGCCCTCTGTGAGAGCATATATGCCTGAAGATGCACTTAAATTTGTGCCTGAAGAAACCTTACAGTTTACTTAATCTAGAGCTGGAAGAAAATTTTATTCCTGTGTATGTAAATTAAAAGCTGAACTGAATGCAACTTCAGTGGGCAAGAGAAGAAAATACAACTATGCTAAGAATTTTACCTGGCATTTCTCTCAAACACTGGGCCAAAAACTTCAAAAAAATTACTTCTTGAGTTGGCATTTACTGAAGGGATGGTATCATCAAACATTGGATCCACACTATCATAAGCTCGCCGCTTCTCTTTGCTGCTTAGGACATCATTTGCAGCAGTGATGCATGCAAACAGATCCTCATCAGAAAAGTTCTTCTTAGAAGGTTCTTCCTTTTTGGTCTTCTTGTCTGGATGATGTTTAAGCACCATCTTCCTGACTAACAAGCAGAATTCAACATAGGAAGAAGGTACAGCATAGTTAAGTTCCTGATCTAAACTCTTTGAAGTCCCCTCTTTTAGATCTCATCATTAATTCTCCTAGATTCCTTGTTACTGTGGGTGTGTACAGTAATAGAATGCAGAAGACATCAAAACAGGGTAAAAACATCTGCAACTCTTAGCAGCACCTCATATCCCAATGTTTGTTCTTACCACATTTTGACATCATCTGCAATGAGTTACTTAACCCTTTCACTCCCAAGATCTAATTAGTAATTCTCCTTACTATCTGCCATACAGTTCTTATGACATTAGTTCAGAGAATTTGGTATTGGATCAATTAATAATCCCATGATTGATATTCTTCTCTATTCTCATCACCTGCCTGCTTGATATTGTATTGATATTGTAAGGAGAAATTCTGTCTTGGTCACTTGTGGGAGTGAAAGGGTTAAAAGTTGCGCCCTATTATGCAGTTTACAGCACTATGGGTTCCAAAATTAACTTTCTTCAAAACGCAAACATTTAGTTCCCGTTTCTATGCATTAGTTATAATGTGACAACAGTAGATACACTTTTTTGCTTCAAAGTGATACTTACATGCCTTCTTGATGTCTGCAGCAGTAGCCTTATGTCTGAGTTTGCCAAGTCCTAAAACCTTGTAATGATCCTGGTGCTAAGACAAGTGAAGTGTAACTGCTGTAAGTACAATGTAATTAATTGTGCACTCTAAAATGCGTGCCAATAGCTAAAAGATACAGTTCCTGTAATAAATGAAGGCAGACAAGGCTCTTACAAGACTAGGGGTTGAGTATATCACATGATTATAGAAACTGACAAAAAGATTTACAAGTTACATATAAGACTTATTTATCAATACAAAACCTCAACTTTAACATCCTTGAAAATAATCAAAGAAGCGCAAAGACTTCTAAACATATTCATGTAGAAACAATCTTATTTTAATGGAAGACTTTTTTGAACTTTTACCTTACAGTCTGTAGGATCTAAGGTGAGGAGAAAATTATGATCTTCTTCATCTGAAGAAAAATCTGCCTCAGAGCCAGCACTTGAACTAGCACTGGAGCTACTGTGATGCGAAGACAAGCCATGCTGACGGCGGCGAATATTTGCTTCATACCATCGACCAACAGGCTCAAATCGAAGAGAGATTGGTACTGCATATGGAAAACAAAAAATACTACGGTGACCACTTTACTCAAATTCTGTGCCCCTTCCTTGCTAACTCTTAAACTCCCATGAGTGACCACGACAGAATTTCTCCTTACAGTATAAATAAATACAACATAAAGCTGACAAGTGTTGAAAAAAAAGAAAATATCAATTATGGGATTATTAGTTGATCCAATATCAAATTCTCCACTCTAAAATCACAAGAATTGTATGACTGACAATCTGGAGAATTATTTATAAGGTCTTGGGGGTGAAAGGGCTGATTAATCAAAATTCTGTTAACATATTTCTACAATTTCCCATCTTTGATTCATTAGAGCACAGATACAAGGCTGATGTTCTACAAAACTTGCTCCAATTTCTCTGTCAGATATGGTACAAAGTTCTGAGTTGGATGTTTACCAATTAAGTAAATGAGAAACTTGGAAAAATAACTTTATAAATTAACCCTTTAATTCCCAAAAGTGATTAACAAGTAACTTCTTCTTATAGTAACATCCATATAGAATGTACATTATCCAGCAAACAGGTGATGAGAAAACTAAAACTTATCAAGTGATAATCTTGATCTAACAACATATTCTTCTTTCTAATTTTCAAGAAATTGTGTAGCAGCTAACGGGGAGAATTAACTATCAGACCTTGGGAGTTTTAGGGTGAAAGAATAAATAACTGAGTTGTTCACGAGTGAGAAAAGCAATCAAGGTCCTTTTGAATTGAATTATTCCCAAACAGGGACACAAAACTCAGATACTTGAACGTTTCAAGGCGAGTTTTTAATTTTTCCCTATTTCACCTTCCGGATCATGAAGCCGAAAGACTCATGCATATTCACAGAGCATTCTAACATGCGTACGAATGTGTTATTTCCTATATCTGAATTTTTCTTCTTAAATTAAGTAAGATTAAATATGTAATCAAGCTCATCACTTCTTGAGCCTAGCATTATAATTCTGGGATCAAAATCGCGCAAAATTTTTTAACGTGTTCCTCATCTGAAATATGCCGTTAACCCACAGATGAACACGAGTATTCACTTTCGTGTGTAAATGCTCGATCATGCGAATCCATGTATACAGTGATATGAACGTTCAAGCACCAACCTGATAAACGGCAAAGTGTTAAACCCTTTTCACCCTCCTTGGCCGGCGGAAGGGCCATTATTTCGATAGAAAGTTCTACTAAGATAACGCCAACTATTCCGCCATTTTGGCCTAATGCGAGCACTCGAATTCAGCGGTTAACAATATGGCGTATGCGCAAAGGATTCGCGAGAGGCGCGCTTTCGCGCCTCCAACAAGTTTTGCTTCCGTGATTTCGATTTGATTACAGTGTTCGCATGTCTCAGGAAAAGTTTTGAACGTTTGATGCAAGATGTCGACATTTTCCAACAATCCACGTCTTTTAACGAAAGATGAGCTAAAATCTGAATTAAAGGCGAACGGTATTCCACTTCCGCGAGCTGAGCAAAAAAAGGCTTTTTACGTTGATTTATACCTGGAACGTTTGACTTCGCAAAATCAAAATGAAGAATTTTCTTCCGATGAAGAGGAGATGTCCAAATATTCTCCCATGCGAGCCAGCCAGGTACCAATATACTCACGTTCTCCTTTAATTTATTCTGCTGAAATATTTCAATATTTAAAGGCGACAAAGAGGGTGTTTTCGTCGCTAAAATAGGTTTACCATTTACTGTTTTGGCGTGTGCGGTTTTGGTGGCCAATTTGTTTATTTTCAAACATTCTGTGATTTGTCAATTCAATCCCAGCAGCAGGTTTCTTTCCGAATGTGGCTTTGTTTTGTTTCGTTGGCGAAACGAACGTGTGGCTACTTTTCAACAAACTCTACTTTAAAAACAATTTAGTCGATTTGACGTATTCATTGTCTGGAATTCGCCTGGTAATCGTAGATTTCATGGCTTTACTCGTATAATTTACTCAAAAGTTTCCAATTAATTAATGAAGAAGCTGAAGCAAAGGTTTAGCTTTTACAAGTTGGCTTTGCTGCGCCCTGGTTTTTATTATTGCGAATATTAGCAGTACATTGCTGTAGAATGCCAGCTACCGAACAAGTAAGGAACATTACTTATTACTCGTTTTATTACATCGAAAATAATGTACCTAAACTAGTGGACTACATATTTCACGTCAAATAGTATTCATTAGAGCTCTTGCAGGTCCGTTTTGTGCAGTGCCTTTTTTCTTTCGTTCTCAATTTCCTCATAATAATTTTCAAGAACAGTTCCATACTCCATGAAAGATTAAATGCAAACTGATAATTTAGCATGCTCATTTAGAAATGTAGCAGTCTGAGAAAAGGTGATAACAGGAGTGAATTGACTCGTGACTGAATTTATTATCATGGTGGCTAAACGATTTAGGAACATTAGGTTCTCTTAACTTTTGCTACACCAGCACTTTAAAGAACTAGAAGCATAAACTTGGTAAAAAATGAAAGCAAAACAACTGTAGCAGTAGCAAGGGAAAGTATTAAGATTTTAACCACCACTATATTCAAGAAAACTGGTAATAAGAAATCAAACTGATTCCAGAGCTGTTCCTCTCCCATCTGAGTGCTTTACAGATTGAATAGGACCTACACATGAATGCTGTTTCAGCAGTCCAATACTCAAGGTTCTCATAAAGAGATGTTGTAGTTTATTGGAGGATAAAATTGATAATAGGAAATTCTGGCCATCAAAATTTAGGCAGAACTTTCTTTGTAGTTGCTGGATAATTTTCTGATCTCTAAGGCTAGAAAAGCTTCCTAAACACTTTACAATTGGACTTTCAAGAATGTAGTTTTTTTTATCTTTAATTAGTTTGTCTTAAACAAATCAAAGTAGACAAGTGAAATTAATTAAATTGTAAATTAGGTTTACTTGCAACTATCATTGTGCATGTAAATATAGCTGTATGTCACACAAAAGAAGCAGGGCAGGTGGTAATCAAGTGTGGTAGTTAAATGAAAAAGTAACATTACCTTGATCACACTATTATGATTCTTAGCCTGTGACAATTTCTTTATTTCTGCTTTCCATTTTGCATCTTAACCTCCTTCTTCCATTATTGGCCATGGTATGTAGGTAGATGCTGGTTTTTGGGACACTTCATGTTTTGTCTGCTGTTAATACTATTTAATTATCACTTAAATGATGCCTTGGTCAAGGTTTGTCAGGGAGAAATTTGCTGATAGGAGAGTGAAAAGATCCAACAAAAGATTCAAAAACTGTTCAGACCTTCAAAACTTTAGCAGGAAATTGTGCACAGAAGTTAGAGAATTCTTTAATATCCAATCTTTAAGGAAGATCTCATGAAGTGGTTCTTACCTTCAGAGTTTTCACGACACAGTAATCTCTTAAATATTTCCCTTACCACTTACACTCCCAAGATCAAATTAGTAATTCTCCATACCATCTGCCAATAAATTCTTATGATGTTTGTTTAGAGAATCTGTTGTCAAATCAATTTATTATCCCCTAATTGATATTTTTCTTAATTCTCATCACTTGTCTACTTGATATTATACTGATATTGCAACGAGAAATTCTGTCTTGGTCACTTGTGGTAATCTCATGGAACAAGTTTAATTTTTTCATTAATTTGATTTTACAGAAGCTTCCGGTCAAGCTGCCCAAAAAGGTTGTCATTAATAAAAGAGTTAAAGGAGACCTGCCATTCGATGTGGCAGCTTTGTCTGATGGCGATCTTGCCAGGCAGCTGAAATCATTTGGAGCTACAGTAGGCCCTATTACCGAATCCACACGTCCTCTGTATCAAAATAAACTGGGTAAGGTGATATACTCATTTCTAATCACTCACATGAGCTGACAAAAATGTTTATATGATAAGCAGAATCGTACACATTTTGATTGGTTTGTTCTTAATTGATCAATTAGATGCGTAAATGATGTCACCCTTAACAACAGTCTGCTTTTTCTCATCTAAATCAGATGGACTCAATATTTTTGTAGGTCTGCATAGTTATGGATCACAGAAGATGTCAAAGTCTGTTAAAACCCTTCAACTCCCAGATCAAATTTGTCATTCTCCTCACTTTCAACCACAAATTCTTACATGTAGTTCAGAGAATTTAGTATTGAATCAATTAGTTATCCCCAACTACTTATCTGGTTATGTATTGCTGTTGTATGGAGAAATTCTGTCTTGGTCACTTATGGGAGGTAAGGGTTAATAACATCAGTGGCACACTGGGCTGCACCTTGTGTGCTGCTGTTTTGTTTATACCACATTTTGATGCCACCTAAGATCTTTTATTGTACAGACGCACAGCAATAGAGTATATATCTGTTCAACAATTTGAGGAAGTTCGACTCGGCAAATATTTACAAATATTTTGGAATCTAAAAGCCAAATGTGGCATCCCTTTGGTGTGAAATAATCTCAGATTGCAATTGCTTGACTTTAGGTAATTGGCAATTACTGGTACTGTAGGTTGCATAATTTAAGAAACTTTCTGATCAAATGTAGCTCAGTCTGTGATTAGATTCTGAAGGATAGAATCCATATTGGTAACCTTAACTCAAAAAATTCTTTGGAGTTGTAACATTTAAGAGAAAAAGGCAGAAACATATATTCCAGGGCATTTTTTTTTATTACACAAAATTATCTCCAATTTTTGTATTTCTTAGCTAAGTTGCTGACAGAAGAGAAAAGTAATCCTGTCATTCCAGTTGTGCCGAAAGTCTCTCCGAAGAAACCAAAGGCTTCTCCAGTTAAGCCCAGTAATGAGTATGTGGAGTTTTCTGATGATAATGAAGTTTCATCAGAAGAGAGAGACGTGGAAGAAGTGGAAGAAGTGGAAGAAGTAGAGCCCCTTCCATATGAGCTTGATGGAGAAGGTACTGAAGGAATCTTCTTGCTGTTGATTCTTGTGCCTAAGAAAGTAACAAACCTTAAATTTACAAGAAAAATGTTTTGTTACGTTTATACTTTAATTTGTAACCTGCAATATTGACAGAGATTTTATTAGTGAAAAAGCATTCCAGTCATATGGTCATTTGACGTACATGTATGTTGTTGTCAAAATGAAGCCTTTTACTTTGGCAACAAAATTAGTTAGCATTGGAAAAAGTATATATATAACTGGCACTTTGTATATATTTGAGCTACTGATCAAATATTGAATTGAAGGAAGTATATCAGTTATGTAGTTGTGTATATATTATGTGTTATTTACTGGGCCAGAGGTCTCTTTGGGAAAATACAGTGCTCGAGGTGTCAAGGCCAGTTGCAAGACTAAGGACATGATTTTTTCTCAATTTGGACTGACCTAGACTGGTCAATAACATATTAATTTTTGCTAGGGTTTGTTTTTTCCTGCTTTGCTGCAAATGCTAGGGAAAAGTTCCAAACTGTGGTCTTTACTGTAAAAAGCTGGACTGGTTATCAGTGTGCAATTAGCCAATCAGAATCATTTCTTTAAGATTCCAGCCTGGTGAGATGCTTCAGAAAAAGATACATTGTATTACCATAAGAATCTAGCTCAGGAATATTTTTGCATCATAATGTGACTCAGGGTTGAAGTTGTTTATTTAATTTTTTTTCTCTCAATTTGCAGACCAGCAAGACACAACTCCAAAGCGCTTTTCCCATCCAAAATCATCATCCACACCATCAAAGGCAACACTTACAAAAAGAGTCCCACCAAGCATGACAATGGCAACACGGCAAACCCAACAAATCCTTACCAAGGATTCTGAGAACAACTTTTCCAAAGAACATCCCATGGAGACTGTGGCAAAGAAGAAGACTCCTGAGCCCAACAAGGAGGAACATAGCATATGTGGTCCTCATATTCAAATTCTGCTTGCAGTTGGAGTTTTTCTTGCTTTTACGGCTTTCTTGGTATATCATCTGATGGAAGATAATCCTTATAAAGGAATAGGGCAAGAGGAAAGTTGAGCACCATTGACAATATGATTGTTAATGAGTGCTGCAGTCTGTCAGTATACTTATAGGTTAGAACTAAAATAATTTTCTCTGTGCTGTATGTATGTTGTAGAGAGTAGTTATAATGCTGCATGTGATGTAGCATGAAAATTCTGTGGAAGTTGGATTTTGTAGGTTGGAAAAAATTTTGTAATGTGGATTGGGAGAAATTTCTCTTTGGAAGCACAGTTGTTTTTCAGTTTTCAGATCAAGCAGTCCAACATTAACAAGGAAGAAAATGTGCTGTTATCAACTTTTATCTTTGTCTGATTTTATTCCTCTTTTTCTGTGGTACTTTGTGGAATTCTTTTACATTTTTGAAGAATACTTTACTGCATATGATTTCTGAAAAACACCAAAGTCATTCAAAAAGGAAACCCTCTCCCGTTTTAGAAATTTTCATTCCCCTAAAGGTAGTAAGTTTTGCAATTTTTTTTCTGGATCTAGTTAAGTAGAAGAATTTGTTAAAATTTCCAAATTTGAAAATTTGCCAAAGTTTTACACTACATGTACATACAATACAGCTCAGAGGTAGATGGCAAATGCACATGCAAAACTTTCGCACGTTTTTCACGTTCTGCGCCAAAAAAAGCACATGTCTTGAGCATGTTTTTGTTATTGTGATTAATGCAGTCAGCTTGCTTTGTTTTGCATTGTTTTGGAAAACAAAGGTTTTCTTTCTGTAAGTCTGGGTGCTGAAGCATCAAATCAACATTTGAATATCTCATCTAAGGGACGCAATGGCTGCTGTTTCAATGAAATGTTGAAACAACTTGTTGCGATTCCACAAGAATTTTGTAAAATAAGTTTTCGAAAGTTTTTAAGATGTGAATAATTAACTGTATACTGTAGTAGTCATGCTTGTGTATTGTTAACCCTTTGAGTGACTAATACCTAAGAGTGACCAGCATCTAATTTCTCTTTACAATATCACCCCTCAATCAGACATTAAGGTCACGAGAATTAAGGAAATGATCACCAACCAAAAAGACTGATGATTTCTAACCAAATTCTCCTTGTCAGCACCTTAAGAAATGTATGAAGTACAGTATGGAGATTGTATACTGATGTTAGGATGTGAAGGGTTTAATGGTGAAATTCTTGGATAACCAACAGTATGTTGCTTGTTAAGATGAGTTGACTTTTTTCGTCCACTTATGTTAAACTAGATTCTGAGTAGGAGATTTTCAATTTCTGTCATGTTTCAGTTTCAGAACTTGTTCTCAGGTTTTAGTAAGAATACATTTACATATCTTGTTTGATGTTTTGGTGTGTAGTATCTCTGAGCATTTTTGTTGGGCCGTATTTTGATGAACCTGTAGGGCAAGTCAAAATGCAAACAACAGGTTAAAATGCTCAGCAAAACTATACACCAAAACATTTAATAAGTTATTTATTAGCCAAGTGCCTTGTTTTAGGTGCATATCTCATTAGGGAAGGGAGAAGAGGAGGAGTTCGAGAGGTGTAGCACTTGCTTCCAAACAGTTTAACAAGTTTGTTACTTTTGTACAAAATAACCAGCTGTCATCTGAGCATGATTTATACTCTAGTTGGTGCAGTTGGATAATAATGCCTGATACTAACTGCAGAAGCTTTAGCATGGTCAATTAAGAAAGAGACATTTTCTGACAAAGGAAACTTCTTGTTAGGTGATTTTCGAAATTTCTTTTTGGGTCTTTGCCACAGTGAATATTTGTGATGGTATTTTCTGGAAGATCAATTATTTAGATATTTTAGTTTCTTTTCCATTTCAAGTATTTATTTAAATATAGCTAGATTATTTTGATTTTTGCACTACTTATTCCAGTAAGGATATCCCCAGATTTGTTTCTTTGCAACCACTAGTCATGCTTCCATTTTTTTGATACTATATCTTAGTTTGTTATTGTACATAAAGTAGATAAGTTTTTTTAATTTTGTTTATCTTTTTTTTTTAATTAAAACATAAGTTTTCTTTCCTTTTGGAAACTGTTTGTAATTCTATATATTGTCACAATCTCTTCTGGGCTTGTACTTCATTGTAAATTAGGACAATTTTGTTTTGTACCAAATAGCACTCTATAGCTACTACCTACCACCTCTCTCTGTCGTCTGTCTCTTTGATGGATAAATAATCAAAATTGTGAGAAATGATTACAGCCTTGTTTAGGCATGCAATTTTCCAATTCACTTTTGCTTTGTATGTTCTATTGGGTTGAACACTTCTTCAGTGCAGGACTGAATAAAGCAAGCAAAGTGTCTTAGGATACATGGCCCCTACAACCAGTTTTCTTAATTGTACATTTGATGTAGTTTATGAGATTCATATATTTTTTTCATGTTCTTTTCTTGCCAAAAATGGATTGATCAGTGGTTTTTACTAAGCGCTTGAGGTTCATTTTGAATGTTACTTGTTCTCCCTACAAATAAGTCTCCTAATTATCTTTATTGCATCCACCTACATAGAGTATCATTATTTTTTCCTTCTTCTTCCTAAAAAAGCATACTATTTTTAATCAGTTCTTGAACTAGAAAATATAAAAAAGTCCATTTTTCACAGAGGGTGTTGCAGTAACATCTTATTGGCCAAGAAGTAGTAAGGAGTGATGCATGCCGGGAAATCTTTGAGTCTCGCTTTAGTATGCAAACTAGATATTCGAATAAATTTTTACCCTCGTAAACGGTTAATCTGCTTGAAACATTCGAAAATTATTTTAAGAGAATGGGGAGTGTAATCTTTTGACTTGAAAGGACGAAATATTGATGTTTCAGAAAATAGCATGGTTTGTGAAGCTGTTTGGAGTACATGCAAGTGAGTTTTCAAGGCTCTTGCACTTCTACGGAGAGAGAATGAAACAGAATTACATCGTAAAGAAGAGCTATTTTGGCCAGGATTTCACTCCTCTACCACTGTCAAATTTCAAATGCTTCAGTTTGGTTTTCATCAAAAATAAGGTTTATTGTTATTAGGTGTGACTGATGAAAAATATATTTTCTTCGGATATCTTTTTTTTAGGTGCCTAACCGACAAGAGTAATTTATTTCATTCAAGAATTGTTGCTTATAATCTGTTGTGAACGAAATCCTACGAATATCATATCTTTCGCCACAGAAACTAAGAAAGTTGACAGCACCCAAGCGTCGTGCTGCCCAAAAAGGAATTTCATCTTCGCCAGCAGAGATTGCAAGGTATTTTAATCGATCTTTGATTTTCACGAGGAATCACGAACTGTTTATGAATAATTCATTCTTATGGAATAAAATAAACGGAGCTAGACATCGTTGAAGTCTGAAACTCCAACTTACGGGTATTCTCAGCCGGCAATGTATATTCACTCGTTGGGAATGTGAAAATTTTATTTAACAAAACGAGAAGCTTTGAATTGCATCAATGCATCTGGGATAAAAGAAAGAAAAGAAAAAATTGAGAAAAGTCCTTAAGGTGGAAAAAATTTCATTGAAGGTAACTCAAAATTTTGATTCAAACCAAGGGAGATGTTGACAGAAACGTAAAATTTAACCGACTGGCTGCGGCATTAAGTCTGGATATCAATTTGAAAGGTAAACATTACAAATTATTCTCGAACTTGGGTCAAGGAACGTGAAACGTCATCAATGACCACGAATCAAATTATTCAATGTACTTTTTTGAGGCCTTTCGTTAACAGCAAGTTTTTCAAGATTGCGCGACAAGAAGCTCGTGCAAGCCCAGAGTTTTTCCCAAATATGGCAAATGAAGTCCATTGCAACGTCAGGTCGTCATGACTACGTACGCTAATCTCAGAAACCGACGGCGTTTTGAACGAAGTGGGCGTGGGGATTTTCAACGCTGATTTACGCGAAATAAGTTAAAATTAAAAAGGTCAATAAGAGAGTTTATGTCTTAGTTTTGAATTGAATGCAAAAGTCTGCTAACGTACAGGTTATAAAAAGTAAGAGAGAAATTAAGTTTTGTTGGATTTTCAGTCCGCAGAATGCAAGGTGAAACCCGCTGAGCAGAGCGCTGCGGAAAAAGGGAAGAAAAAAAAGGTTAAAGAAACATCTTCAGAGATAGTAATGTAAACCAAATTCACATCCTCTAATGAGCGTAAACTTCCATTCAGTGATCGTCGGACTGAGATAATTGTTTTACACTTCTGAAGACTTGGGGGAGAAAATTTAGAATTACTATACTTTTCTCTAAGCCGAGGTTTTTTCCCTTTCAGTTTATTTCTTTTTAATGCAAAATCTTCAAGGATTTCTTTTTCTAAACTTAACTCGGCATTTTATATTCTTTTTATTTCCACGTTTTGCAATCTTCTAGTCGGCCATCCTAGAAGGACAATCCAAGGATTAAGGTTGGTGTTGCTGTGTTGCTGTATGACATAGGCATTAAGACACTTGGTTGTTGCTTTCATCTTTTCCTTTTAAGCAATTCTTTATAACATTGTTTCCAATTTCTACTATATCTTTCAAAAATATAAAAAACCTTTTATAAATGTTAAAACTGGTCCGGCCGCATGTCGTAAGAGGTTTGCTAATATTTCTTTAATTACGGACCCAATATCATGTTTAATTCAAGAAGCTAACAAAAACTGCTGAAGACCAGAGGAAGGAAATAGAAACGCTTCAAGATAAAATTGCGTGAGTTTAAGTTGAACCTAAGCTATGGTAATGTGCAATGTACTAGCGATAAGTTCAAGGCCGTTAAAACTCTTCGGGACGTCTTCGGAAAAATTCTGAGACGTCGTCGGAAGTATTTGGGTGTCTTCTGATATGATCGGTCTCAGGTCAAAGTTCAGTGTATAGCGCAAAAGATAAGGTTCGGGATATCATCAGAAATCTTAGGGACATCCCTAGGAGTGTTCGGGTGTCTTTGATTCGATAGTCTCATGTTGAGGTACGATTTTGCATCAGAACTCTTCGGGACGTCATCAGAAGTTTTCTTAAACATCCTCCGAAATCTTTGAGTGTCTTCGGATATGATTGGGTCTCAGGCTTAGTGACAGTGTAAAGCGCATAAAATGAGGTTGCATCCGAACTCTTCGGGACATCATCAGAAGTTTTTTGAACATCCTTGGAAATCTTCGGGTGTCTTCGGATATGATCGGGTCTCAGGCTTAGTGACAACGCATGAGATAAGGTTGCATCAGAACTCTTCGGGACATCATCATAAGTTTTTATGACATTCTCGGAAATCTTCGGGCGTCTCTGGATATGATCGGGTCTTAGGCTTAATTACAGTGTACGGCGAAAGAGATAAGGTTCCATCCTAACTCTTTGGGACATCATCAGGAGTTTTGATCTAAAAAGTTCAACCTTAGTAGGGAAAGGAATGTTTTTTGTTTTCATTAAAAATTCTTGATTTTGTTGTTTTCCGTTCGTAAAATAAGTAAGAAGTATGGGATAAGTTGATTAAGAAAATAAACAAAGAAATGAGTAAAAAAGATTTCCTTCCTCCCATCCCCAAAATGCTTGAAGTGACCTAATGGCGTTTAGTGACCATATGGCGCCAAAGAGTCGAAAATACTATTTTTTCTTTCACCTATTTCTATTTTTGTGTAAGCTTTACCATTCTCTACTTTCCAATGAAACTGCTGGCTCTTGCCTAAATTCCCTGACCAGCTGACACCCGCCACGTGCGCGCCGGGCGGGTTTTTTTCATCTTATGAACTCTCGTTGGTCCAATCAGATTTTTTTTGTCCTACACTATTTTTGTTATACACACCTTTTTCAGAGGCTATATTACTACTACTTACATAGAGGAAACAAACTCATTTCAAGTTTGAAATTGAAAATCCCATTTCTGATGACTAATCTAGTTTTTCATTTTTCTTAGCTAAACAGTACGAGCCTAAGATGTGCTCGAAAATAGCCATGCCATTTCTTATTAGCTGGATGACATTTCTCAAGTGATTTCTGGAAATTATGACCATCAGCCACAATTCTGGACACTAGTTTAGAAAACGTGCGTCCAATATTACCATCTAAAAGAAAACTTTAGTCTTAGAAAGCTGCCTTAGAGTTGGAAGGAGCTGTTTTAAATAAGTTTTGAAGGGAGTTACCATATAACTAGTCTTCACCCAATTATCCTGTTGCTTTCAAGCTACTACCACTGAAGTGAACATGATATTTGCAGAGATATACTCAGTACCATTAGATCCATCCCCCCTTTTTTTTCTATAGGTTGAAACAAATGCTTATTAGAGACTCTCTGAAATCAGTATATCAGCGTATCTCGTGAGTTATCTGATTATTGAATAAAGTTCAAACACGGGAACTTGCTCAACTGGGAAAAGATGAAGGTTACAACTTTTACCTAAAAATTGTAAGCTCTTGACAAAATCAGTCACTGATATCTCATAAATCAAGAACCAATATTTATTAGCTTCGAAACTTTTAGGCAGAAGGTTTCATTGATGCCGCTAACAAAATCAAAATCGGCACTCTTAAGTGCTGGAAAACTCTCACATGCTTTCAACGGATGAAAATGTTTCCGTGCGGGTTTGGCACGTTTCTCAAGTGGTCTGCTCGATATCTTCCACAAGGATCATGGGTAGGCCAATTGCTATTTGTGCTCCCATCAAAATAATAGAATTGACCTCCGCCGAAGGAAGGTCCATACCCATAAAACTTCCAGGTATTTGGTGCCGCTCCACCGCAGTTCTTAGCAACCTGCTTCACCAGTTTACAAGAAAGCGACCCCTTCTTCTGTTTCACTATGCTACCAGAACCTTCCTTGCATGCGAACCAGTTGTTGATATTGCTCTTGATCAGGGTTTCCTCACCAATGCTGCGCCACAAAGAAAAGTCCATGGCCTCGTATTGAGTCTCGCTCAGTGGAACTGTTTTGGACACTCGGACGTTGGAGCCGCCCGCTGACCAGGATGGACGCGGGATGACAGCGTTTGATGCAGCCTTGAAATGTGAGTAATCGGTAAAGGTATAGCTGTAAACTAATGTCCAACCCCCTCCATCCGTTTGCTGGTCGCAGTAGGCCTGGAAAGCGTTGCTACGGGAACCGCCATCAGGATCTATCCAATAAACGCCTGACACGGCGTATGGGGACTTCTTTTTGAGCACCTTGCAGTTCAGCACTGCTAAGTCTTTTGACAATCCTATTAATTCTATAAAAACAAGATAAACATATAGTCAGTGGGGCATTCCTATCAAATCTGCTCATAAATGATTTTCTGATTGTATATATATCACTGAACGCTGGTAAATTTCTGGCGAAAGAATAAAATTACGGGTATCTCGTCCGCTATTTTACTCAGAAGTATAACTCCAGCCCAGTTATTTTGCTGGATCACAGATTGGTGCTGGATCTCTTGCAATTCAAGACTTATATTTAGTTAAACAAAAATATTTAGTTTTTAACCGAAAGAAGAGGAATATGAAAAAGTAATCCAAGAAACTTAAACCTCGTTGAAGGTGTACTCAAGACAAGGGTTTCATTTCTGAAACAAACATTTTTCGGGGAATGTACGTAACATAAGTACAGACACATTTTGAAATTCCCAATCTTGAAAGGATGGCATTAAACGGCCTAAAACGTAAAATACAAGGGCATGAGGTGAAAAGCACTTTGGTTTTCAAGTCAGTCTCGCTTTTCTTAATATGTTTATACTGATTTCGTAAAAGTAAAAGAGAAATATCATACCTAGTTCCGTCTGCTCTGCCAAACTGTACGTCCTATTTCTCAACCGTTTGATAATTTCGTTCTTGCAGAGCAACGCCGTCTTGTAAAGATATAGATTGCCTTTTGCATCCACGTCCAACACTCTGAAACGTCGCTGATCCACTCCCCTGGTGTCGGAGATCAGAAACAAACAATCTTGTTAAAAATTTTTGGTCCTGGTTTTTCCAATACGAACCATTGTTTTGACTATTGTCAAGCGTTTTTCACTACCGCTATACTTTTGTTAGTATAAATCACCAAATCAACTAATCGACAAAGTGAAAACTCTTGAAAATAAAAAGTATTTTTCGGTTCTAAAGATTTCTTGAATAGGATGTGTGTATGGGCAGCCAAAAATCGAAGGTAAACCTAAATTCATTCAGTGGTGTTGTAAATGCGTGACTTTCGAACTTGCGTGACATTTGCGTTACAGTTGGCCTTTGTGCCATTTGATTCCTTTAAATAGTTTTTCTCGCCCGCTTTCATTAATCGCCTGTTCATGTTCGGAGTGCATACAAAGTTAATTTATAAAGTGTGATTTCAAGCCACCGGCGTATAGGGACTGATATTTTACGAGATTGATTAAAGTTATGTCCCTGTAATATATTCCCTGGATTTGGTTGGCATTTTTCTCCGGTCACGATTTTCTTGGTATTTCATCGAGCCTTGATGTTCGTTTGCCGCAACAGGTGTAAAAGTTAATAATACCCTGAGGTCGAGAAGAAAACGAAATAGAAGATCATCAAATGAAACAACATCATTCCAGTGTAAAGATCCTGAATTGATCGATGGCTTAAATGAAATTTTCTGTTGATGCTTTTGTCGAGATCCAAGTTGCAATACTACCGGCCGATAAATATGCTTTTAAATGTTTAGAGTCTTGAAAGAAACAGGATAAAACTCGTGGTAATATATTATTAATCTTGATCATCCATGTCATCTAATTAATAAAGGTTTTTATGACAGTATTGATGTTTTGACAACTGATGACACCATTTGCCCTGAGGAGTTTATAAGGAAAACGCATGATTTTGCACTCAGGATGACTATTAATAAAAATAACCCAAATTTTTTTTACAATTTACTCAGAAGAGATAGTTGATGAGGCAAGCAATAAACTAGTTTGTACTTTAAGATAATCTTGTGCAGCCTTCTTTTTATAATTTTAGATGTAATCAAGCCAAGTGCATTAGATGTTTTAATCAAACATAATCTTATACTCATAAAAACGTATTTACATTCCACTGACCGATTCTTGCTAATCAAAGAAAAGTTGTAAGCTCCTACATCGATACAAAAAGAAGAAGGGGCATTTGTAAATAACGTAATTTTCCGGTTGAATGAAAATCTCAATAACACTTAAACTTTTAAGTGCAAATAACTCTATGCGGTGTTGATTTTTTAGGTATTTTACACTGTCATTTAGGAGTTAGTTCGTGCATGAAATTAACATGTTCTTGAATTCAACAGTCGTATGTAAATTTATGACCAAGTCAACTTCATTTTGCGTTTTGATGTACTGAAAAATTAAAGCGTATGTGAAATTATTTCGAATAAAACAGTCGACCGAAAGTAATCATGAAAATAAAACATCAAAAGATGTTGTGCCATTACTAAGTTGCGTCCACCCTAAGAGAACGTGAGTGGTGTCGATGATAAGTCGTGTTCGAAAAAATTGTGGTTTAAGGTTTGATTTCGCTCATGAAGTGGAGAAAAAGGAATTGTCGGTGAGGCCGCTAAAAATGATACGCGACTATTGGCTATTGATGATGGTTTATAGGGAAAAAAACGCTGTTTAATTTAAAAGTTTTAAACATATAACGTCAGTCACATTTAAATCATTTGAATTAGCTAATGAGCGCGTGCCTGAAATTGAACACTAATGAGGGCCTGGACCTAATTTCCCTAGGGGAACCCCAGGTAGGTGAGGTAACCCGCCTCCCCCACCTCCATGTAAACAGGCCCTAAAAATGAAAGTCCGTAATTGCGCGCGCCAAGGCGTAACTGCCAACTGAGTTATTTCAAAGTTTTTTTTTTTTTATGAATTCCATAAATGCAGAAATATTGCAACAGTTACAATGATAAATTGTTCAAAAATTCGATTTAGTTTATTTGGATCTAGTAGAGATGATTGAAACTGAAAAGACTGTCATATGGCACTTGTTTATAATGGTCGAAAAACAAGAGATAAAAAACAAACCCAACAGAATATTTAACAACACTGTTCGTTTTCTCTGATCCAACACTAGGCCGGCGGTGAGGAAACTTGTTTTAACTTTGCAATACTCTTGGTGCAACCTCAGTGAATAACACAGTTGTAACATTGACTTAGTTGTAATCGAGCCAGGATACATGATTTACCAGATCACGAGACAAAACTCGTAGCATTGTATTGTATAACCATCGCTTCAATATTTGCGCAACCTCGACGAATTAAAACAAACCGTGTAAGCAAACATTTTTAACTTGTTTGGTTTAGAAGAGGGTCTCTGTGGGGTGATGGGTGACTTTAGACATTGAAAAGTCCGGTTGATTTCTTCTAATAAGATGTTCGCAAGCATAGAAATACAAAAACATCTTGCGCTTGTTAATTTCCTTCGCCGCAGTGACTTCAAACTTTTAGTGATTTCGCTACCGTGACAGATGAATTATGCAAATTAGTCTGTTAGGCAAACTCTGACCGTTCTATGTCAATGGCTCCCTGTAGTTTGGTCCTGAAATGCTCATACAGGTTTAAATAGCTCAAGCTCTCTAAACTCAAATAGGAAAGAACACAAACCATTTCTTTAAAAAAGAGTTGCTCGTTAAAACGCTGACCGATCGCTAATCAGTACGATAGTCGATACGTTTTGTTCGTCTCTTGTTTCACATATCACAAGAGGCAAGTGATCAGTTAAAACTTGAAGTATTGACGAGCCTGCATGACATTCCTGCCATCCGAAAGCGATTGTAAACTTGTCTTCATAGATTAGTTTTCATCAGGATATATTTTGATGATTTTTTTCCGATTTAATTTTGAGTAAGGTGCCATTTCCCCATTAGTATGTTCTTAAGTTTACGTAAAGCCGGGTGATATTGAATAACGAAAGGCAATATTTTCTTCTGCGTGATGTTTCCTTAATTTTTTAAGTGACCCTTCTCTACTGGAGCAGACAACTCCAGATATGTATTTCTCCAGAACTTCGTCAGGTTTCCTCGATCCCCTTCTTTAGTCGTATTTTTAAGCTCTGTACGTTTTTTATTTATTAAGTGTGGAGCGTGTCAGATTTGTTTTTAGGATGGGTAACGCTTCTCCTCATGCGAATCCTTTCTTTACGCCTCGTAAAATGTGTTTACGGGTCGGCACGATTCCTGCCAGGCGTTGAGTAATATTAACAAATTTCTCCACAGTTGCCCGTATGTCAACAAAAAAAGAGGAGTGGTTGACAAGGATCCTTTAAGATGCCACATCAAATTTATTCCTCAAATATTGAAGGTTTTGTTAACTAAACCTTACAAAAGGCTTTAAAAAAAATTTAACCAGATTCTAGTGGTTCGTTTTATACCTAAACTACTGTTTTAACTTTACTGATTTCGCTTAACTTTAAAGCCTTACTAACGACAACATTTTTCTGTGCATATTATATTAGCGTACCCAAGGTACCGCCCCTAAAAAAGCTACGTGCTATTCGTATAAATTACCTGATTATAAATTCAGTGCGGAGGATGAAAAGTAATACTTGTTTACACCTTAAGTCACCCCTATGAAAAAGAGGTGTCGAGTGTGCTAAATTATACCTGTAAGATAAGACCGCCAAAAGGAATAAGAAATGATCAACTGGCTTATTATAATTTTTACTGAATGGCTTATGCTAATATATTATTTCCATTCATTTCCAACGTTTAAATAATAAAAAAAAAACACTGGATAGATACCAATTTTATCTTTTGACAACATTGAAAAAGAAAGCACAAAAAATTGACCTCGATCTAATTTGGGATAGCTCCTTTTTTAATTTCAATGAAATACCAAATAAAGTATGTTCTCTACTTTGCTCTATCCAATTTATGCATCTAAAAGTCTTTTAGCTCTGTTTCCTTCGAGTGATTCTCATTATTTACTCTGTCTGGGTCTCTTTCTCTGTAAAAAAAAGGGAAAAAAAAACAGCAATTTATTATTAACTCGATTAATATTTTGGATATAAAGCATATACAATTATACCAAGCTCAATATCTAAAAATATAAATGGCTACCACTTGTATGTGATTGGCAGAGAGGCCCTTTTAAGATTCTATATTTACACCAGAGAGCGTCGATAGTAACTCTCCGAAAAGAAATAAAATATATATACATATATATATATGCATATATGGATATATATTTAACTAGCCTTGATGTTCAAGGTAACAAAGGATCCCCGCCGACAGTCAGCGACCAGTAAACCACAGCTACCTTCACATCTACTTAGACTTTAATTTGTGAAATATCTTTTCGGACTGAGTCTTACCTCTGCTTGTCAAACCCGAGTCTCACGTCATCTCCAATCAGCGTAAACGAAGCCCACTCAGACACTCTGGTACACCCGCTTTTTTTCATCCACTTCATGGCCTGATGAAGGGATTCACTGGCACTTTCTCCCTCTACAAGGTGTTTGTAGAACCGACTCATCAGCTGCTCTGTTGCTGAGTCTGAAATGGCCCACAGCGCAACCAACACCGAGCGAGCACCGGATCCTAAGAACGCACGGGCAATTCCTATAACTCCCTCGGCTCTAATTTGACCCCTTCCACTGTGACAGCAGCTAAGTACTACCAGTTTAGCTCTGACTTTCACTCGTGATACATCAGCCATCGTCAACATGTAATCTTCCTGTGGTGGGATACCGTTTCGCCTGTTGGAAGTAGGAATGGGGGAGAGGGCAATTTCTCCTCTCTCGGCGTCACCATGGGCAGCAAAATGAATGAGGCTCACTGAACTTATCCGCTCAAGCACCGCCTGCTTTGTTGCTTCTTCTCCTACCAGAGGCAGAACACCCACCAGTCGTCCGACCATCTCCGCTTCCTCTCTCGCACCTAACAATGACGGCAGCCAATTAACCTTAGGGTTGCCTATTATCAAGGCACCAGTGTTGCTGTGATAGTCCTCTGGGCTATCTTGAATAATCATGAGTGTTGTCAAAGAAGGAATGACACGGATGCTATGAGTCTCCGAGAGGTATTCGGCTCCCTCCTTTTCACTCAGTGCAGCAAAGGGAACTTTGTACAAACTGCGGTCAGGAACGATGATGACTTCAGGCTCCTCAAGCAAATCATAAACGGGAGCAATAAACATTTTGTAACACAAAAATAGACTTGAAATCATTTTCTCGTCCTCATCCTCGTCCTCGTCCTCGTCCTCCTCCACGAGTCGTAATCTTGCTGAGCTCTTCTTTGCGGGGGAGGGAGGTCGCAATTTAACCATATTTAAAGACCGATCTTCACAATCCTTAGTGGGCAAAATACCAAGACTCCGGAAATTATCATCCAAAAATTTACTCAAAGGCAAATCTTTGGGCAACCCAGCCTGAACTAGGTTCTCTTTTACTGATATTCTTCTATAGTGAATGACTCCACTTGTCTTTAAGATCCACAAACGCAGATCATTGTGAAAATAAGAAATGTACAGACAAGTACAGTTATTTTTCTTTCTAAAAATGTTCTCAACGCCAAACCAAGATTGCGGATTAGCAGAGATGTGCGTTCCAACCGAGTACTTCTCTACCATTAAGTCTGATAGGCCTCTAGCTCGACCCAACTCCTCAACATAAAGAGCATCCCGAGCATTTCCGGCGTAACAAAGCAAACTACAAAGCAGCTTGTAGGGAAATATTCCTGAGCTCTCCAAAAATGATGTTTTGAACTGATCATTGGCGCCTAAGAAATATCTCAGCTCCTCATACTTTTCAATGCAGAGATAAAGACACGAAAGGGATTCTTTTTTTCTATCTTGCGACAAATACAAAATGGCGTAACTTTGAAGGATTTCGAACTCTTTTCTTCTATCTCCAATATCTCTGGATATCGATAAAGCTTTCTCTAAGCATACTTCTGAGGCTTCATAATCTCCCATAGCTCTACACACACGTCCAAAGTTTGCAAGATCTGCTGCTTTCCCTTCTTTATCACCAATTTCGGTTCTGATGACAAGCGCTTTTTGGAGATACTCTTTAGCCTTGTCGTATTGCCTGAGCGACTGAAACACAGTACCTAGGTTTCCATAACATGATGCTTCCCCTCTTCTGTCACCAATTTCAGTTTTGATGGCTAGCGCTCTTTGGAGATACTCTTCAGCTTTGTTGTATTGCCCAAGCGACTCAAACAAATTACCAAGATTTCCGTCGGCACTTGCCTCTCCTTCTCTGTCGCCAATTTCAGTTGTGATGACAAGCGCCTTTAGGAGATACTCTTGAGCCTTGTCGTATTGCCCGAGCGACTGAAACACAGTACCTAGGTTTCCATAACATGATGCTTCCCCTCTTCTGTCACCAATTTCAGTTTTGATGGCTAGCGCTCTTTGGAGATACTCTTCAGCTTTGTTGTATTGCCCCAGCGACTCAAACAAATTACCAAGATTTGCGTCGGCACTTGCCTCTCCTTCTCTGTCGCCAATTTCAGTCGTGATGACAAGCGCCTTTTGGAGATACTTTTGAGCCTTGTCGTATTGCCCGAGTGACTGAAACACAGTACCTAGGTTTCCGTAACATGATGCTTCCCCTCTTCTGTCACCAATTTCAGTTTTGATGGCTAAAGCTCTTTGGAGATTCTCTTCAGCTTTGTCGTATTGCCCGAGCGACTCAAACAAATAACCAAGATTTCCGTAGTCAGTTGCCTCTCCTTCTCTGTCGCCAATTTCAGTTGTGATGACAAGTGCCTTTTGGACATACTCTTGAGCCCTGTCGTATTGCCCGAGTGACTGAAACACAGTACCTAGGTTTCCATAACATGATGCTTCCCCTCTTCTGTCCCCAATTTCCGTTTTGATGGCTAGTGCTCTTTGGAGATACTCTTCAGCTTTATCGTATTGCCCGAGCGACTGAAATAAATTACCAAGATTTCCGTAGTCACTTGCCTCTCCTTCTCTGTAACCAATTTCAGTAGTGATGACAAGCGACTTTTGGAGATACTTTCGAGCCTTGTCGTATTGCCCGAGCGATAGAAACACAGTACCAAGGGTACTGTAGTCTGTTGCCTCTCCTACTCTGTCGCCAATTTCAGATCTGATGACAAGCGCCTTTTGGAGATACTCTCGAGCCTTGTCGTATTGCCCGAGCGACTGAAACATAGTACCTAGGCTTCCATAACATGATGCTTCCCCTCTTCTGTCGCCAATTTCAGTTCTGATGCCAAGCGCTCTTTGGAGATACTCTTCAGACTTGTCGTATTGCCCGAGTAACTGAAACAAATTACCAAGATTTCCGTAGTCAGTTGCCTCTCCTTCTCTGTCGCCAATTTCAGTTCTGATGACAAGCGCTCTTTGTAGATACTCTTCAGCCTTGTCGTATTGCCCGAGCAACTGAAACAAATTACCAAGATTTCCGTAGTCAGTTGCCTCTCCTCTTCCGTCGCCAATTTCAGTTCTGATGACAAGCGCCTTTTGGAGATACTCTTGAGCCTTTTCGTATTGCCCAAAAAACTGAAACACAGTACCTAGGTTTCCATAACATGATGCTTCACCATTTCTGTCGCCAATTTCAGTTGTGATGACAAGCGCCTTTTGGAGATACCCTCGAGCCTTGTCGTATTGCCCGAGCGACTGAAACACAGTACCTAGGCTTATATAACATGATGCTTCCCCTCTTCTGTCGCCAATTTCAGTTGTGATGATAAGCGCTCTTTGGAGATACTCTTCAGCCTTGTCGTATTGCCCGAGCGACTGAAACAAATTACCAAGATTTCCATGGTCACTTGCCTCTCCTCTTCTGTCGCCAATTTCAGTTCTGATGACAAGCGCCTTTTGGAGATACTCTTGAGCCTTGTCGTATTGCCCGAGCGACTGAAACACAGTACCTAGGTTTCCATAACATGATGCTTCACCATTTCTGTCGCCAATTTCAGTTGTGATTACAAGCGCCTTTTGGAGATACCCTCGAGCCTTGTCGTATTGCCCGAGCGACTGAAACACAGTACCTAGGCTTCCATAACATGATGCTTCCCCTTTTCTGTCGCCAATTTCAGTTGTGATGACAAGCGCTCTTTGGACATACTTTTCAGCTTTGTCGTATTGCCCGAGCGACTGAAACAAATTACCAAGATTTCCGTAGTCAGTTGCCTCTCCTCTTCTATCGCCAATTTCAGTTCTGATGAGAAGTGCTCTTTGGAGATACTCTTCAGCTTTGTCGTATTGCCCGAGCGACAGAAACACAGTACCAAGGTTACCGTAGTCACTTGCTTCTCCTTCTCTGTCGCCAATTTCAGTTCTGATGGCAAGCGCCTTTTGGAGATACTCTTGAGCCTTGTCGTATTGCCCGAGCGACAGAAACACAGTACCAAGGTTACCGTAGTGCGTTGCCTCTCCTTTTCTGTCACCAATTTCAGTTCTGATGACAAGCGCCTTTTGGACATACTTCCTAGCCTTGTCGTATTGCCCGAGCGACTGAAACAAATTACCAAGATTTCCGTAGTCACTTGCCTCTCCTCTTCTGTCGCCAATTTCAGTTCTGATGACAAGCGCCTTTTGGAGATACTCTTGAGCCTTGTCGTATTGCCCGAGCGACTGAAACACAGTACCTAGGTTTCCATAACATGATGCTTCACCATTTCTGTCGCCAATTTCAGTTGTGATGACAAGCGCCTTTTGGAGATACCCCCGAGCCTTGTCGTATTGCCCGAGCGACTGAAACACAGTACCTAGGCTTCCATAACATGATGCTTCCCCTTTTCTGTCGCCAATTTCAGTTGTGATGACAAGCGCTCTTTGGAGATACTCTTCAGCTTTGTCGTATTGCCCGAGCGACTGAAACAAATTACCAAGATTTCCGTAGTTAGTTGCCTCTCCTTTTCTATCGCCAATTTCAGTTCTGATAACAAGTGCTCTTTGGAGATACTCTTCAGCTTTGTCGTATTGCCCGAGCAACAGAAACACAGTACCAAGGTTACCGTAGTCAGTTGCCTCTCCTTCTCTGTCGCCAATTTCAGTTCTGATGACAAGCGCCTTTTGGAGATACTCTTGAGCCTTGTCGTATTGCCCGAGCGACAGAAACACAGTACCAAGGTTACAGTAGTCAGTTGCCTCTCCTTCTCTGTCGCCAATTTCAGTTCTGATGATAAGCGCCTTTTGGACATACTCCCTAGCCTTGTCGTATTGCCCGAATGACAGAAACACAGTACCTAGGTTTCCATAACATGATGCTTCCCCTCTTCTGTCACCAATTTCAGTTTTGATGGCTAGCGCTCTTTGGAGATACTCTTCAGCTTTGTCGTATTGCCCGAGCGACTGAAATAAATTACCAAGATTTCCGTAGTCACTTGCCTCTCCTTCTCTGTCGCCAATTTCAGTTCTGATGATAAGCGCCTTTTGGAGATACTCTCGAGCCTTGTCGTATTGCCCGAGCGACTTAAACACAGTACCTAGGTTTCCATAACACGATGCTTCCCCTCTTCTGTCGCCAATTTCAGTTTGGATGACAAGCGCTCTTTGGAGATACTCTTCAGCTTTGTCGTATTGCGCCAGCGACTGAAACAAATTACCAAGATTTCCGTAGACAGTTGCCTCTCCTTTTCTGTCGCCAATTTCAGTTGTGATGACAAGGGCCTTTTGGAGATACTCTCGAGCCTTGTCGTATTGCCCGAGCGACAGAAACACAGTACCTAAGCTTCCATAACATGATGCTTCCCCTTTTCTGTCGCCAATTTTAGTTTTGATGACAAGCGCTCTGTGGAGATACTCTTCAGCCTTGTTGTATTGCCCGAGTGACCGGAACAAATTACCAAGATTTCCGTAGTCAGTTGCCTGTCTTTCTCTGTCGCCAATTTCAGTTCTGATGACAAGCGCTCTTTGGAGACACTCTTGAGCCTTGTCGTATTGCCCGAGCGACAGAAATACAGAATTAAGGTAATCGTAGTCAGTTTCCTCTCCTTCTCTGTCGCCAATCTCAGTTCTAATGACATGCGCTCTTTGGAGATACTCTTGAGCCTTGTCGTATTGCCCAAGCGACTGAAACAAATAACCAAGATTTGCGTAGTCAGTTGCCTCTCCTTCTCTGTCGCCAATTTCAGTTCTGATGACAAGCGCCTTTTGGACATAGTCTCTAGCCTTGTCGTATTGCCTGAGTGACAGAAACACAGTACCTAGCATTCCATAACATGATGCTTCTCCTGTTCTGTCGCCAATTTCGGTAGTTATAGTAAGGGCCCTCTCAAAATATTCCTTCGCCTTTAGGTTTTCGCCAAGTGTTTTAAGCATAATTCCAGACTTTATGTATAAGACAAACAGCATCTTGCTGAAAAGATCTATAAAGATGTCTTTGCTTTTTTGATCGGTGCTATTTAGCAAAATCAAACATTCCCTGCGTATCTCAATGGCTTTCTGAATGCGATTTGAGTTGACCAAGAACATGGAAACATAGAAGGCGATGGTCATGAAAGCTATCATGGCTTCTTCTATTAGGTTTCCATTGCCATCCTCTCCTGTAATCATGGAAACATTATTTTTAAGTAACGCAATACAAAGTGATTCGATAATCTGGATTCATAATGAGTCACTACAAACCGGAACACACATGTTAAGTTACAAAAGCAAGCTTGGTCGATTTCACCTTGAAACTTTTTGTAACGAGCTGAAAGTGTTAGAATTCACTATATCGGCTTTAAAAAAAATTGAAGAAGGGTGTGGATAAGTACAACTGGAACACATCAACGGATCACATTCGGTGAAACTTTTACAATTTTATCTGACCTACACAGATTGTTTGAAGCAGACTGTGTGACTGTCACGCTATGAAAGTCATCTGTTATCCAAATGAGTTTTGATCCAGCTGTTTCGTTTATTCTTCTTATCAAGTAAAAGAAAAAATGACGCATGCTTTAGTTTGATTAACGATCGTATGTCGTGGGGTCGCGCCATCAATTAGGTGGTTTTGAAAGGCTGCAGGTTTCTTAAAAAAACAAGAAGGATTGATAAACCTTTTACTACAACGTTCTGGGAACATTTGAAAATGTTGTTCTAGCAGTTTATCACCTCACCGGTTAACGAGATTACTTATCTGAGGTATATGGCTGAAAACGAATCTATTCGTAACTGATAAGGATGATTGCCAGGATTTGAGGTAACAGGGGTTTGACAAACTCGGTTTGTCACCCTTCATTTTAGTTAAGTTGTGATCTTTACACAACATGACATGACTCTAAAGTCACAGGATAAAGATAAACAAAACAGCATTTATCTTAACTTTTGCTGTGAGAACTTTCCCCATGCATAGTTTCTATAAACAACATTAATCAACGGGGTAAATTTCTAAAAAAACTTTGGTGGGATATACAATATAATTTGGCTTTACTAACTGAGTTTAAAATGTAAATTGGCCATTGTGATGAGTTTATGAAGCTGACGTTTCGAACGTTAGCTCTTCATCAGAGCATTTGATAATCTTGGGGAATCAATGATGTTGTACTACCTGTATTCTGCAAAGAAACTAGCAAATAATTTCTCCAAAAGTACACCGATTCTGGAACCAAAACTACCCACCGAGCTGGTTATCCTCACACCGGTCATTTGTCATGAACATATACGTTGTCACGACCAAAATGTCCATTTCTCGTCTTCTTTGGGGCGACCGATGGAAACTTCATGGAGAAATACAGCGTCACGCCATCGTGATAAGGTGTTTATGACAACTGACCGGTGTGAGGATAGTTTCGTGTAGATCAACCGACTTCAACATGTTTCAAATAATATACAAGTATAACAGTGTATCTTCAGAGAATTTCAGATTGCTCAAATTCCCATGAAAGGTGCAGCACTCGGAATCTGGATGATATGTACACGATTTGAGGTCTATGTTTGTAGTTACGTCGAGTTGTCCTCCACGAAGGTTGGTCAATTTTTTTTAAAAGATGACAAACAGAGGCGAGATTTCTCTTCAGGATATTGCTCATAAGATCACATTCTTTCAAAGCCTCGCACGTTTCATTTGTCTGAAACGTTTGTTGTTGAGAACATTAGGTGTAAACATCGCCAAATTATGCAATATCTGATTTCTGAGCTTTTTTTGCGAATTGCCCCCATAAAAAGTAGAGGCAGGCCCGTAGAGATTTTTACATATTTAATAACAAGAATATTATAATTCGCTAGGTGGGTAGTTTCGGTTCCAGAATCGGTGTACTTTTGGAGAAATTCAGATGAACGTTTTCCCTGTTTTTCCCGACAACGAAAATGACCGAAACTGTACCGAGGTGAATAATCTATTGGTGTGTTCTCATTCACTCCCAGGGAATATTGAATGAATCAATGTGAAGACAAAGGATGTTACTATGTATGGTAGAAGTGCCAATTTGTAATGTTTTATTTAGCTTGAGATAGAGAAATAAACATTTCACTCTTTTCTTGCGACGTTTTTGTATGAAAATGAGGCCCCAGGCCTCGAACAAGCAGTCGTTGTTACCATGGCAACAAGATTGTTGCCGCCTTTAAAAAGGGCATTTTTGTGCATCCCCCTGAGTGCCTAACTGCATGTAAAATTTAAAGGGGGGTTGAAAATTTTCATTTGCCAAGATGTTTGATTCTTACAGACTTGATCTCAAGCGTTTTAATTCTTGGGCTAACAGGAGACAACCTTTAACCACAACTGTCTGGAAGATTTCCTGACATTCCCCTATATGGCATGGAGCGCTTGAAAATATTGTTGTAGCAAGCTATTACCAAGTAACGAGCCTACTTATCAGATGAACGTCACTGAAAACGAATCTATCCTTAGCTGATGAGGATGATGAACAAGCTGTGGGGCCACAGAGGTTTGACGAACTCCGGCTTTGTGACGAATTTATTTCATCCGGTGGCGATTTTTGCACAACATAACATGACTTAATAGTCACAGGACAGGACAGGACTTTAAAAAAAATAATAATTTATGCATTTGCGATAGAGAAGTTACTTATTTCACATGTGACCGTAAAGTTAAAACTAAAGTTAAGACAAAGTTACTCTAAAAAAAAAAGTACACTGATAAAATTATTGACCGATAAAATTGACCTCACAGCTGACACTTTTGAAAGTGAAACGACAAAAACAATGAAAATCAGATAACAATTTTTCCTACATTCCTAAACTTCCCTCAGTAATGAGGCCAACCTATACCATGATTTTTAAGTGTTTTGTTCCACGGAAGAGATAAACAACTTTCAATACATCTTGATTAATGTAAGAACCACACGATACGATTCTACACGTTTTTGATCTTTTAGAATATCAAATATCATTGATGAATAAAGTTGATTTTTCTTGTCAGTAAAGGGTTTATCGAGTTTATATGAGAAACAAAATAATACATGGTTGCTTGTGGATATGAAATTTCTCTTCTCGTGTTCATGTCGACATCTCACTCATTCGCTGCGCTCACTCGTGAGCTACGTAGTTAAACACGCGGAGAGAAATTCCATATCCACGCGCGCCCATGCATTATTCTCTATGTAATCCTCTTTTTCCCACTTTTATGCAGGCACACACCATGAGTTTGTTAAATAGCACCAGAAAAATCTCAAGATTTTTAACCAAAGTTGTTTGGGTTTATTTTATAGCCTAACAAAGTAATCAAACCAAATTGATGTTTGAGGTTCGAAGCTCACATCCATCGTAAAAGTAAGCGTTCTGATCAATAACACTATGACAAGATTAAAGTAATCAGTCAAGTAACGTTCTGCTCCTCACCAGAAATACACTATCTTTCCTCGTGAGCTCTCAGCGTGATAGGCTGACTTATCTTCTTACGGAAGACTGGTGCTTTAACAAAAAGTGAACGAGGTCAAGTTTATTACCAATGCAAATTACGGCCACTGGAAAACTACGAACTCTTGCATCGCGATTATCCTAATGACATCAGCAATGAAATAAATATATTTGCTTAATTACGTAATTACGAAAACAATCAGTTTCTGCAATTACGGTTATTGACAACGTGTTATGCAAACATAAAAATCGGAAAAGCATTCATAAGACTTTCCTATCAGAGCTTACTTCTCTGGAGTGATTCAATATTTTTAGATAACAAAATCCGAGTACCTAAGTTTCCCAAACATTCCGAAACTTGCGCTTTCACAGTTTCTTAGGGTATCCCGATGTTTTGGGTATCCAGATCACTTCTGTTTTGGGTATTCCCTCTTGGCTATTACTTTGAAAGTGAAACGGCAAAAACAATAGGGGACATGGATGTTATGATAGTTAAACGAACGTTTGGCCTCGTTTCTAAAGGCTTTAATCTACAAAAACCTCGTGCTACATATACTTCACAAAATGGCGTCTTCACAGAACGAGTCCGCTGACACATGTGTTGACGGGCACTAAAAGGTATCGGTGTCCCGGATTAACAATAACATTAACAATGTAAATTACGAGTACCGGTAAAGTACTTAAATGAAGTTTCCAATGTTTGACTGTCACTACAATGGAAAAGCAAAAGATCTAATTGGCAGAACAATAGCTCAGCAAGCGCGTTTTAAAATTTTTTTACATTTCTTAACCGTCCTATGCAAAACAATTCACCACGATTTACGTCGTCTGCGAACCGAAACCGCGACGGCAAATTATTTTAATTTCCATTTGGAACTCAACGCTTCTTTTATACGTTATGCTGAAGTTGAGGTGTGGTGCCGTATGAGACGGCAAACAAATGCAGCCATTTTTAAAATTCTAATTAAAGGCAGAAATTCATGTTTAAATCGAAGCCTTCCTTGCATTACCTGCTTTATTTTTCTCCAATCATTCTGTACAGTTGAAATCGGACAGTGTAATCTGACAGTTGGCTGTAATCGGACACCTATAATCGGACAGTTGCAATTGAAGAAGCATTATACTAAGTCCAATCAGCTAAATCCACCAATCACAGAATTAATTACAATAACCATAGCAACAACCACTTATCTTGAAAAATGAAAACTGGTGAATTTCAAAAATGGAGTAATTTTTTCCTTTTTCACGTTGTCTCTACCGGAGATGTTTGTCCAAAATGTAATTGTTGTTTACGGAAATTTTTAATCACTCGTAATGATTACAGACTGAATTGGATTCCCCTCGACCCTATTACCATAATCAATCATAAAGTTGCAATTTATTCGATTGTAATTGGTTTAAAAAACTCCCATTATCCACTAATTCACTTGCCAAGTCGTTATCGGAGAGTTTGTTATCCAAAAAGTTTGTTATCGAACAGTTCAATAAGTTAATCACATTCAAAGCGGCAGTTTAAATCAACCAATCAAACAATTTACGCCTCCTCGCTAAGTCTTTTAATGCAAATTTTCTTTCTTTTCTTTCGTGACCTGGCTGTTTTTCTTTTCTCAGAAATTGTAATTTCCATGATTAATTGGTAAGAAGACTTTGTCCAATTCAGTCTGAAATCGTACACGTGATAAACAAATCGGACTTCCGCTGCGCGGTCGACCGACTTTTTCATCACTCCTGTGATTACAGACTCCACTCAGCCTTATTACAATTACATATATGATCATAGTGAATTCAAGGAAGTTGCTTGGTTGTTGTTGCTGATGAGAAACCGGGTTTTTACAAGTAATGAGCTCATTTATCTGGCGAATGTCCCTGAAAACAAATATTTTCATGGCAGATGAGGATCATTGATAAGATGTGAGGCCACAAAGGTTTGACAGGGTCGCTTTGTAACAGATCTATTTCTCTTCGGTGGCGAACTTTGCACAACGTTACGCTTCTTAACAGTCACAGAATAAAGACTGACCGAGAAAATAGGGCTGATTCGTTGGAGGCTTTGCCATTCATTAAAACTTTACTCATGCAAAATTCATCTAATTAACAATTTACGATAACTATTTACTGAGTAAATGACAGAGTGCCAATTATCCTTCGACTTACACTGACCAAGTTGTCGACCTCGTGGTTGATGCTTTTGAAAGTGAAACGACAGAAAAAAACTTGAATGAGAGATGTTCATGACTTTTCCCCACATTCAAAAACCTCCTTCTCTTGACTAACCTTAATCGCGACCGTTTTGTTATTCAGGAAAGAACACAAAATTTGCTGAGGGCATATTCAGTTAGATTTTAAAACCTTTTTTAAACTGGAGTCTGTTTTTTTTAACAACTTAAAATATATGTAAAACCCTATCTGAAATTCTGATATTAGTCTAGTTCACAAAGTTTGATGACCGGCATTTAACTGTGATTGTTTTGTTGTTCAGATGAGAACGCAAACATTCAGAACACCCTGAGGGTTTATTTTTAGATATTAAACCATTCTCTACGGCTGTTTCTTTTAATTTTAACACCTTAAAATCGTTTGTTTGTAAACCCTAAGCTGACACTTTGATATAAATACAATTCACAAAAGTTTGCCTGATGGCCGGCATTTTAACTTTGATTTTGAACTAGTGTTCTTAACGCGCAGCTAACCCGAAGCATAGAAAAAGGTTTCTACGTAGACTCCAATATATTATGTAAATGTGCCACCAGCTTACTCGCTCACTGACCCATTCAGGTGTAGACACTACTGGGAATAAGTAACTTTGATCTAGTTCTTTTATGATCCAAATAGAACTTTTGGATTTACTCATCACGTGAGGAAACTCAAAAACTTTCCCCCCCTCAGTCACTTATTTCTCCAAAGGCAACTTGTTCATATTTTCAGCGATTGCGGAGTGCTTTTATTGCGTAGCTTGACAATTAGACAACGATAATATTACTGGAAAACGAAAGCCCCTCAGAAATCAGTATTCTACTTTCGAGAAAAAAAACATAAAACAAATGTTAATTCAGCCGCAGGCAAATCAATTATTTTTCATTGCGAGTATTCAAAGAAGCAGGTAAGGAATACAGTCATCAGTATGATATCTACTTTCCGTTTTCTTAGATTTTTGGATGTTTTTTCGTGGTGATCAGTGGTGACCATATATTGACTACTGACTCAAAGTAGTATTCAATGAGTTTTAAGCGTTAACAGTCTGAGCCCGACAAGAAAGATATTTCCTAGTTAGTACTACAGCGTTCTAGATATTTCTTAATTTTTACTACAGCGTTCTAGAAACCTTCCTGACATTGTGCAATATGGCAATATTCGAAAACATCGTTTTAGCAGTTTATTACCAAGTAATGACTTTACTTATCGAACCAATGTCGCTGGAAACGAACCTTTTTCATAGCTGATGAGGATGATTGGTAAGATGTGAAGCCACTAAGGTTTAACGAAGTCGCTTTGAAACAAATTCATTCCCTTCGTTTGAGATTTTTGCATAACATTACATGACTTGATAGGCGTAGGAAAAATGTCCACAAAACAGCATTCATTTTGTGTGGGTGGGGGGGGGGGGGTCCTCAATGGGGTCATCTTCCTTTCTGAGCAGCGGTGTCATAGACTAGCCTCTTTTCTTATGGGAGATCTTGGTACTTTTACAAAAATCGAGCAAGCTCCCGTAAATTAACAGTGAAAATTATGAACACTGGAAAACCACGAACTGTAACACCGCGAATATCCTCTGACTTCAGTAAAGGAAAAAACGCGTTATGAATATGTCTTAAAGACGAAAAAGTACGTTTTTACTATGTATGCAATTACGGTGAATTTAGGCAAGTTTCAGTTTCTCTAAGAAAATTAAAACATCTCTCTTCGTGAGCACGCGGCGTCATGACTTATCTTCTTATGTGAGACTGGCGCTTTAACAGACAAAGAAATAGATTACGGCCTTAGAAATATATGTACCATAAAACCCGCCGCGAGCAACCAAAGATTTAAGTGAAGGGTATCTCCACCATGAAACGCTTGTGTACAAGTTGACAACGGAAATTCCATTCGAATCTATCGCGATCTCTATATCGTTCGTTGAACTCTTCTGAAACAAAGTCGAGTTAATAGCTAATGCAGATCATAGCCACTGGAAAACAACGTAATGAGGCACCACGGATTTCCTTCAGCGAGGGACAGTCCACAACATAAATAGGGGTCTGATTTTAGTTTTATGATCATCAATTTCTCAAATTGAACGACACTCAATAACCTTAGTTAATGAGGATAAATTATACGGTATGAGCCACAGAGATTTGAAAAAGTCGCCGTAGAACGAATTTATCCGACCGTGGTGGCGATTCAATCGCCCCATAAACCGCTTTACGAAGGGCTAACGCTCGAAATGAGACATAACTAGGTATAGCAAACACAAGGATCGAAAAAAACCGTTATCAGGCTTTGCCATTAGTGCCTTACCTCGGCTACAGTTACTAAATAACTAAAGCTGATAAAAAACTGAGCGACTAGAAAAGATTTTCAATCGCACTTACCAAGATGTTGAAAATGTGGCTGATGCTTTGCAAATGAAACAACAAAAATAACGAATTACAGTCGGGACTTTTTTCAACCTGCCGAACTTCTGCTGTCACAGTGTTCTGGGTATCCAGATCCCTTGTGTTTTAAGTAATTTCCCTCTCCCCTCCGGGCTAATCGAAATAAAAACGAAAAGTTTCAATTGCGCAATTTTTTGTGTGTGTTCGTATCCCCGTCTCTCGCGTCCTATTTAGGTTGAAATTTTGAACAGTTAGTGATCATATGATAAAATTCTTATTGACGTGAGTTTGGTTTGGCTCTCGTTCATGACGCAAGGACTTCGCTGCGCTCGGTCCATAGATCAAAAACATGATCATGATGATCATGACCCCGAGCCAAGTATAAGTTCCCGTCCGGCCCTTCCACTCAATCAATAAGTACTCAGTATTTCGGTTTCCAAGGACACAATTTTTATCTCTGATGATGTAATTGAACAAAAAAAATGAAAAGTGTTATTCTTTTTTATTCTTTTTTAAATAGGGAACGTCAGGCTTATGTGTTAATCTCTTTGAAAAATTTGATTTTCATCACAAGATCGAACACAGTACAACAAGTTTCTTTCTCTAAACGGTAAGCTATATGTGCATGATAATCAACTCCTTGTAATCGTGAACTTTTCATTTTCTAGCGGGTGTGATTTGCATGATCGAAGGCAAAAATGCTAAAAAAAACTAAGTGACTGTATTCGGTTTGGCACGTCACACTCTACTAGGGATGAAAAATGAATCATTTTACCCTGTTTAATGTGAAACGTCAGGCTTAATGTTCATCCCTTTAAAGGGATGAACACTTAAAGTTTCCTTAACTTCAGGAAAGTTTCTAGAACGCTGTAGCACTAATTAAGGTGAATCTTTCATGTCGGGCTAAGACTGTTAACATTTAAAAGTCATTGAATACTACTTTGAGTCAGTATTCAATATACGGTCACCACTGATCACCACAAAAAACCCAAAAAACTAAAATACTAAGAAAAGGGAAACTAGATATTGTACTGATGACTATATTCCTCGCCTGCTTCTCTGAATACTCGCTATGAAAAATGATTGATTTGCTTGAGGCTGAATTTACGTTTATTATGCACATAATGGTTAACATTATTTACAATGATGTTAACCATTATTCGTACTATATAGCAAAAATTTTGATGCTTAGCCGTAAAAGCCATCACCCCATTGAGACCCTCCTTCTACTATAGTGAGCCCATAATTCTCAAATGCGACTTGTTTGGCTATGACCGTGTACCCTTGGAAAACGAAGTTTCCCCGAATTTCGAGAAATCTGGTAATGTTGACATCAATTCTAAATTAAACGGGAGGCAAGCTTGGAAAGCTTGCAATTATTTATTATTTTTCGAAGACAAGGAGGAATATTAGCCATCATGAATTTTCATCATTAAAATGTTGACTCGATGTTAGTGCCCTCTAATGGCAATTTTCTTGTAATTTTCTGAGGAAAATAGGAAACGAAAAGGTAAAAGCAGCGGGAAATGCCGTTGCGAGTTTTTTAGGAAAGTGCCTTCTGTATGCACGGATCCCACAACGTAACTGTAGTGCAGTCCATTTCCCCCACCTCTCTAGTTAAGCCTCTGCCTAAAATTGTACGTTGTGAGGTTCCTTAAAAGATTTAGATGCTTAGATGAGTCATTTTTTCAACAGTAATTGATTTAATTAGAAAACAAACATACAGGCTGTAATTCTTCGAAAAATTCACTAACTAGTTTGAAGGCCCATTTCCAACCTTGATGCAACGCGGTCGTCTGTTTTTTAAATAGCGCCTCTGAAGGGTCAGTTATTTTAACCTTGTCACGTCTCAAAATATCTTCTGCGTTTTCTCCGATGAATTTGAAGAGCTTATCAAAATAATTCTGTTTAAAACAGTTCTATACGTTTTAATCCGGCATGGAATCAGGTGAACCATTAATTTAGTAGATTCTGAGGCAGTAAACACTTATGGATCGGTTGTTGCTAAAGAAGAACGCGAAAATCCTCGCGAGCATTTCGAAGAAGGTTGATCCAACACGTTTTCATTCATTCATCAATTTTTTTTAATTGTAGTGTGCCATCCTTGTTAAATAGAACCAAGGGTCAGTTGAAGTTCCCTGCCCGTGGAGAGGAGCTTGCGCTCGAAAGAGTGGTCGAGGTTGTTGTCCATGCAAAGTAGCAAATAAGAATTGTAACGCAAACTGTCAGTGTCGCTGACGTTCCTGCAATGAAGTGACTAAACTTAAAATAATTAAAAGTTCGGCAGTCCGATATTTTTCCATATTTCTCTTCGAAATCCAAAGGGTATTTATACGAAAATGTTCTAACTTTATTTACAATCCTCAAGTGCTTCCAGGCAGCCTAAAAATTTCGAACTTGATGTTTCTCGCTAACCCTGTATACAGAGTACGAAGCCATCCAAGCGCTTGACTCTTAAAAACTTTTCAATGACACGGCTGGACACGGTCCTCAAATAACTCCATATTTCTCTCTGAAATATACCAATTTTTCGTTGGAAAATATTCTACATTCATTTACAATCCTCAAGCGCTTCTAGAAAGTGAAAAAAATGCCAACGTTATCTGTTTCGCTGACCTTGTACACAGAGTGCGAAGAGATCCAAGCGTGACACTAAGAAAATTTTCACCGGACACTACCGGAAACGGTCTTCGAAAAACTAAACGTCCGGCAGTCTGATATTTTTCCATATTTCTCTTTGAAAAATACCAATTTCTATTGGAAATATTTTATCTTCATTTAGAACCCTCAAGCGCTTCTAGAAAGTGAACAAATTTGAACTTTGTCCTTTTCGCCGACTCTGTTCACAGAGTACGAAGAGATCCAAGCGTAACACTTAAAAAAAATTTTTTTTTCGGATTCTTCCAGACAAATTTCAAAATACTGTAAGGAAACTGTGAAATAATGAATTGCGAATGTATTTAACGTAAAATAGTTGACTATATGTTCAAGATGGCTCTTGAGAAGACGATTTTAGAAGGTTTTCAGTGATCTGGGGAATTTCGTGTTACAGGAAAGTAGGTCGTGGCGCGCGTTGCATTAAGGTTGGAAATGGGCCTTTAAAATTGAACAATTTTCAATTGATAATTTTGATTTTGTTATCGTGGTCCACAGCGGGAAGGCTTTTTTTATCTAAGACATGGCGTGCAAATTTTAAAAATTTCAACATTAAATTTGAAAATCACATTTCTGATTACTTATCTAGTAGTTGTTTTAAAACTCATTGGCAATCAGATGTGATCGATAATAGCCATACATTTCTTCTTATCCAACACGCATTAATTATTTTTAATTAAACCTTAAGCGGAAGTTCCCGTTTAGAAAAAAAAAAACAAGCTAAAAAGGACATAAACATTCAGAAACAAGGGCTGGAATCTGCTAAAAAATAAAGTTTCCTTTGTTTTGTTTTCGCTGAGCGTTGACAAACTTCGACAACATGAAAGGAACCAAAACGGTCCTAACTCATGAAGGTTTATTTGAAGTTTAATGGATTCTAAGTTACAGCTGGATGTCACAATAAACTTTTACAACAGACTGAAACACCCTACCTATGAATGTCCAGCCATATAGTGTGAAGTTGTTTCGCTACTCAGAGAGATCCAGAGCCATTTCGGCAAACTATGAGTTTACGATCTAGAGGTTACACAACTAAGAAGTTAATTGGGTGGCTTTTTTTGGGAGAGGGGAAGATGTACAAGAGAGAAGATATAATTATAGTACCTATTTAGACATTCCCATTAAGTATCCTGGCGTTCTCTCCCCTTCCTCCACGACATCAAGTGACGTCACGAGATAACCATTGATGACGTCATAGTTTGGCTTATGTGGTAGAGGGATGGGGTGTGATATACTCTCAGAGGAGAAAACTTTTACTACCGAAATGTAAGTGGCAATGCCTCCCCCCCCCCCTCAAAAAAAAGTGTTTGTCTTCTAAAGGGTTACTACAGCTCCCCTTCCCCTCTCCCTTTTTTTGGTGCTTATGTATCGCGAAGGAAAATGTTGGAGAATCAAAGCTCCCATTTTTTGAAGAAAAGTGAAAACAATGATATCTTTGGGAAACAATTTAACTAAACTCCATTTCTGATGGAAATTATTTTTAGCAATCCTCTTAATTTTTAGACTTTACAGAAAATGTTTGAGTTGTTGAGTTATAATTATTATTTTTTTAATTTAAAAAATTACTGTATTTTAAAGAAAGCGACAAAACGTTTGAGTCTGTAAAACATGTACAAAGCGTTGAAAGTGGAATTTTATAGTAAGTAGAAAATGCTAATTAAGATGAATAGTGACAACAAGAAAAGAGATAAAGCATGAAAGTGTGAGAATTAAAAGGATAGTTTTAGATTGACATGGTGTAATTGCTGATTCAAAGATGGTTGTTCTCTTTGAATATGAATAGCCTCTTTTATCTTGAGCTGAAAGCTGGTGGAGGCGTGACCTAAAACATGGAAGTTATCTGTAGAACACAAAGCGCGACAATGTGGAGAATCTTTCAGATACGTACCTGAAAATGTGAGAGGCCATGTCACTGACTTAGTGCTCTCTAACACGTGTGGAAAAATGCAGGCAGAGGTTTCACCAACGTAACAGGCATTATAGCCAGTGCATACAAACTTATAAACTACACGTGAACGGAGCCCGTCAGGGACAGGGTCTTTCACACCAAACAAGTTACCGATTTTGAAGGAAGAGGAAACCAGTTTGATATCCAAGTCATTGCAATAGCGCTTAATAAAATGGCAGATCTTTTTTTGAGTGATAGCAGAGAAGTGTAGGGTAGCTTAAAGTAGAACGTAGGTGAAGTGGTAGGAAGGGAATCCCGGGGATGATGATTGTTTTGGGTCCCAGTGATGTAACGGTTTATAATCTTCTCGATTAAATGAGCAAGGAAAAGATACTCTGTTAGAATATCAGTAAGATTGTTAATGTCCTCGTGAAACCCTAACCAGGTGTTATGAATCTTGTAAGCCCTATCAACGAGTGTCTTAATGAGACCCACTTTGTAAGAGTACGAGGTGAATCTGAAATAATTAGTTAGTAACTCAGTGAAAGTTTTCTTGTGGTAAATCCTAGTTAGAGAGGAATTGGGGTCATGGTTGTCAATCAGGACATCAAAAAAGGGTAATTTGTAATATAATTAACCTGCCTTTCCATAGTGAACTTGATGTTAGGGTGCCTAGAGTTGATGTAGTCCAAAAATATAGTGGTATCTCGATCTGAGTTAAATAAGCAAAAAGTATCATCAACATACCGGCGATAAAATAAAATTGTAGAGCCATGAAAATTTTCCAACCAAAGGTTTTCGTGATGTCCCATAAAAAGATTGGCTAAGACAGGAGCAAGGGGAGACCCCATGGCTACGCCATCTATTTGATCATAAAAAGAACCGTTAAATGTGAAATGAGTCTGGGCGGTAACTCCGATGAAGAGACTTCTAAGTTCAGATTTGTTCAACTTAATGTCGGGACTACCGTCGGAAATGTAATTGACCGCTAAGTCAATACACTCCTCAAGAGGTATGTTAGTAAAGAGACTTTCAACATCAAAAGAGACCATAAACTTACGAGATATAGATAACGATTGGATGTCCTGTACAAAAGTAAGTGTCAGTGGCACAGTAATCAGCTGGAATGTGAGGTGTTAAAAGATGACATAGGTACTTGGCCAGGTTGTAATTGTAAGTTCCTATAGAAGATACGATGGGGCGAAATGGCGGTGTAGAGTTAGCTTCACGATCCTTATGCATTTTTGGGAGGGCCGTAAATTCTTGCTGGAAGAGGGGGAGTGGTGAGGAGAGGTGAAGACCAAATTTTTATTTGAGAGTGGTTTAGGACAGAATATTAACACATTACGAGGGTTGTCTCGTTATGAGTTCAAATTGAAAACACAGGTAGATGCTCAGCTAGAGAGCGTGAAGGTTACAACCTTTTACTAGGCATTTACAGCTCTCAAAAAGTCAGGCATTGATATTCCCAAGAACCCATCTTTAATAAATGTTAAAATTCTGAGCCGCTTACAGAATAAAACTTAGACGATTTATCTGAGGTTTTCAGCGCACAAAAATGTTTCCATGTGGGTTTGGCACGTTTCTCAACTGGTTTGGTCGATTTGTACCACAAGGATCATGAGTTGGTGAGTTAATCCTTGTGTCTCCATCAAAGTAGTAATAAGTACTTCCAGCAGTGAGGAGAGGTCTGCGACTGGGAAGACTCATAGATTTTGGTACCGTTCCAGTGCACTGATTAGAAACCTGCTTCACCAGTTTACAAGAAAGTGACGCCTTCTTCTGTTGCACTATGCTACCAGAACCTTCCTTGCATGCGATCCAGTTGTTGATGTTGCTCTTGATCAGGAATTCCTTACCAATGCTGCGCCACAAAGAAAAGTCCATCAACACATTATTAGGCAAACTAGATTCTGAAAACGTAGAACATTTTCTCATGGGGGATCTAAATTGTGACTTGCAATCCAAAGACAATGGAAATGTAAGAGCTCTTCTGAACATAACAGACATTTATGGATTGGAACAACTCATTAACGAACCTACTCGAATTACACCTTCTACAAGTACTTTAATTGATCTGATTTTCACAAATCGGCCAGAAAATGTGTATCGTTCGGGGGTGTCTCATGTCGCCATAAGTGACCACAGTTTAGTTTATGCATATCGAAAAATTTCAATTCCGACTTTCTCCAAAGGAGTTAACTTGATAACATATAGACAGTTTAAACATTTTAATAGAGCAAGTTTTTACGCGGACATTCTAGCTCAACCTTGGGATGAAATAAAGCAATTATATGATCCTAATGATATGCGGAGGAGGTGGAAAGAATTATTCCTGAATGTATGTGAAAAGCACGCACCGACGAAGACCAAACGGACACGAGATTCTAAATCCCCATGGATAACCGCTATTCTGAAAAAGCGGATGAATTTCAGAGACCGCCTCAAAAGAAAGGCTATTAAGACAAAGGATCCAGTTATTTGGGACCAATTTCGAATAGTTAAAAATCAAGTTAACGGGGAAATTAATAGTGCAAAAAAAGCTTATTATGAAAATGCCTTCAACAATTGTTGTGGAGATCAAAGGAAAACATGGAAAACAATCAATGAACTGACCTCACGAAAGTCCACTAAAACTGTTATTAATGAGATGGAATATAATGGGGTAAATTCTGGAGATCAAACGGATATAGCAGAAATGCTAAACTCCTTTTTCACAGAAATTGGGCCAGGCCTTAGTAGAGACGTGTCAGAAGTTGATAAATCCTTCGAAGAATTTCTTATTGAAACTGATAAAAATTTTGTTTTTGAAAAAACAACACCAACACATGTCTTTGCACTACTATCAAAGCTTTGCAAGTCAAAGGCAACTGGATTAGATAATATCTCAGCAAAACTTCTAAGGGAATGTCCTGATGTTCTAGCGGAATCTCTTACTCATCTATTCAATCAATCCATAATGACTGGCATCTTTCCCGATGAGTGGAAATCTGCCAGAGTCACTCCATTGTATAAAAATACTGTGAAGCGCTCTGATCCGACTAACTATCGACCAATATCAATAATTCCAGTTGTGGCCAAAGTCTTTGAACGGATAATTTACGATCAGCTTTATCGTTATTTAACTAACAACAACTTTCTCTCGTGCCATCAATCTGGTTTTCGGTCTTTGCATTCCACGCTCACAGCACTTATCGAAGCTACAGATAGTTGGGCAATGGATATAGACCGTGGTCTTGTTAATGCCGTAGTGTTTTTAGACCTCAAAAAGGCATTTGATACAGTAGATCACGATATTTTGCTACGAAAATTGCAATACTATGGGATTTGTTGGACCAGTCATCAATGGTTTGCTTCTTATTTAGATCATCGAACACAGATTTGCCATGTAAATTCTTGTAAGTCAACTCCGAAATATCTAAGATGTGGTGTTCCCCAGGGAACAATTTTGGGACCCCTTCTGTTTTTAATATATATTAAGGACTTACCACATTGTCTGACATATTCGGAACCCAGAATGTACGCAGATGATACCAGCCTGACGCTTGCTAGTACTGACTTTGATCATATAAATTATTGCCTTAATTACGACCTGAGTAATGTGTACGAATGGCTGAATGCTAACAAGCTTACCCTAAATATGACAAAAACTGAGTTTATGCTTATTGCATCAAGGCAGAAGTTATTACAATTTACGGAAAGTCCTTCTCTTACTATAAACGAAGTCGCAATAGAACAAGTAACCTCCGCCAAGTCCCTTGGAGTTTATGTCGATCAAAATATCAACTGGGAGTGTCATATTGAACACATCTCTAAGAAGATAGCTTGTGCCATTGGTGCAATTAAACGAATTCGGCACCTCACTCCATTTAATGTTCTAATTAAAGTTTATAATAGCCTTGTTCAACCACATTTTGATTATTGTAATGTAGTGTGGGGAAACTGTAACAAGGGCCTTTCCGAAAAACTGCAAAGGCTTCAAAATCGGGCAGCTCGCATCCTAACGTCTGCGAGCTATGATAGTAATTTAGATGATTTGTTCCGGGCACTAGAGTGGCAAAGACTCTACTATCAAAGATTGGAACAAAAATCTATCTTAATGTATAAAACTTTACATGGTATGACACCAGATTATCTGAGATCAAGATTTGTATATTGTGACAATATAAGTGCTTATCGTTTAAGGAATACGGAAAACAAATTAGTTCTTCCACAACCTCGAACTGATTATCTTAAGAGAAGTTTTTTGTATAGCGGAGCTCACTTGTGGAACGACTTACCCTTAGACCTAAGACAAGCGTCTTCCCTGACCGATTTCAAATCTAAATTAAGTCGCCACAGTTTAAAGTAATATCTTAATTTTAAGTAAATTTTAGACACGGCCTCTATGAAAAGCAGATTTTTTATTTGTTTCTTTTATTTAAATTGTTATTATTAGATTTTATTATAGTTAGGAAGATAGATATACCTTTATAGATAATTAACAACTGATGGAAATACCGTGTATAAATAAAGTTATCTTATCTTATCTTATCTTATCTTATCTTAAAAGTCCATGGCCTCATACTGCGTCTCGCTCAGTGGAACTGTTTTAGACACTCGAACGTTAGCGTCGCTAGCTGACCAAGATGGGCGCGGAGTGACAGCGTTTCGGCCGGTCCAGAAGCTTCAGTAGGCAGTGAAAGTGTAACTTTAAACTAGTGTCCAGCCCCCCCGTCTGTTTCCTGGTCGCAGTAGACCTGGAAAGCGTTGCTACGGGAACCGCCATCAAGATCTATCCAATAAACGCCTGACACGGCGTAAGGGGACTTCTCTTTGAGCACCTTACAGTTCAGCATTGTTAAGTCTTTGGAAAATCCTATGAAGTCTATAAAAACAAGATAGAAATGTAACCAGAGGGCATTCCTATCAAATCTGCTCATAAATGATTTTCTGATTGTATATATATATCACTGAACGCTGATAAATTTTGGGCAAAAGATATAATTACGTATTTACATTCCACTGACCCATTCTTGCTAATCAAAGAAAAGTTGTAAGTTCTTACATCGATACAAAAAGAAGAGGGGCATTTGTAAATAACGTAATTTTCCGGTTGAATGAAAATCTCAATAACACTTAAAGTTTTAAGTGCAAATAGCTCTTTGCCGCGTTGATTTTTTCGGTATTTTACACCGTCATTTAGGAGTTAGTTCGTGCATGAAATGAACATGTTCGCGAATTCAATAGTCGTGTTTAAATTTACGACCAATGAAAAATTAAAGCGCATGTGAAATCATTTCGAAAACGGTCGACAGAAAGTAATCATGAAAATAAACTGACATCAAAAGATGTCGTGCCATTACCAAGTTGCGTCCATCCTAAGAGAATGTGAGTGGTGTCGATGATAAATCGTGCAGTGTTCGAACAAATTGTGGTTTAAGTTTTGATTTCGTTCTTGAAGTGGAAAAAAAGGAATTGTCGGTGAGGCCGCTAAAAACGATACGCGACTACTGGCTACTGATGATGGTTTATAGGGGAAAAAACGCTGTTTAATTTAAAAGTTTTAAACATATAACGTCAGTCACATTTAAATCATTTGAATTAGCTAATGAGCGCGTGCCTGAAATTTAACACTAAAAAGAGCCTGGACCTAATTTCCCTAGGGGAACCCCAGGTAGGTGAGGTAACCCGCCTCCCCCACCTCCATGTAAACAGGCCCTAAAAGTGAAAGTCCGTAATTGCGCGCGCCAAGGCGTAATTGCCAACTGAGTTCTTCAAAGTTTTTTTTTAAGGAATTCCATAAATGCAGAAATATTGCAACAGTAACAATGATAAATTGTTCCAAAATTCGATTTAGTTTATTTGGATCTAGGAGAGATGATTCGAAAACTGAAAAGACTGTCATATGGCACTTGCTTATAATGGTCGAAAAACAAAAGATAAAAAACAAACCCAACAGAATATTGAACAACACTCTTCGTTTTCTCTGATCCAACACTAGGCCGGCGGTGAGGAAACTTGTTTTAACTTTGCAAAACTCTCGGTGCAACCTCAGTGAATAACACAGTTGTAACATTGACTCAGTTGTAATCGAGCCAGGATACATGTTTTTCCAGATCACGAGACAAAACTCGTAGCATTGTATTATATAACCATCTCTTCAATATTTACGCAACCTCGACGAATTAAAACAAGCCGCGTAAGCAAACATTTTTAACTTGTTTGTTTAGAAGAGGGTCTCTGTGGGGTGATGGGTGACTTTAGACATTAAAAAGTCCGCTTGATTTCTTCTAATAAGATGTTCGAAAGCATAGAAATACAAAAAAATCTTGCGTTTGTTAATTTCCTTCGCCGCAGTGACTTCAAAGTTTTAGTGATTTTGCTACCGTGACAGATGAATTATGCAAATTAGTCTGTTGAGCAAACTCTGACTGTTCTATATCAATGGCTCCCTGTAGTTTGGTCCTGAAATGTTCATACAGGTTTAAATAGCTCAAGCTCTCTAAACTCAAATAGGAAAGAACACAAACCATTTCTTTAAAAAAGAGTTGCTCGTTAAAACGCTGACCGATCGCTAATCAGTACGATAGTCAATACGTTTTGTTAGTCTCTTGTTTCACATATCACAAGAGGCAAGTGATCAGTTCAAACTTGAAGTATTGACGAGCCTGCATGACATTCCTGCCATCCGGAAGCGATTTTAAACTGCTGTCTTCATAGATTAGTTTTGATCAGGATATATTTTGAAAGAGGAGTGGTTGACAAGGATCTTTTAAGATGCTACATCAAATTTATTCCTCAAATATTGAAGATTTTGTTAACTAAACCTTACAAAAGGCTTTGAAAAAAAATTAAACCAGATTCTAGTGGTTTGTTTTATACCTAAACTACTGTTTTAACTTTACTGATTTCGCTTAACTTTAAAGCCTTACTTACGTCAACGTTTTTCTGTGCTTATTATGTTGGACATAAAATTTTTGCGTTGTTCAGTTGAAGGTTTCTTTATTCTTCTCTTTCTTACATACAACTTATTACTTCGGGACTAACTCAGATCTAACAAGGAAAGTGTGGGTCTCCGCTTATAGAAGGGACGCTTACTGAGCTGCCAATCTCTAACCTTCGTCATTCTTTTACACTTAACTAGCGAATCACGTTAAGCTACGAAGAGCGGAGTTCGCATACTAAGTAGATACCTTCGAGATGTTTACGCTTTACAAAATCATTTTCTTCCTTAAATTTCTTAGTCTTACAGTCAAGGTTGGTCATAACTAAAACAAGATTGATAATATAAAAATTGTGATGAACTTACTAACAGAATTAGAATCATACCTGAAAATATATCTCAAGAGGAAATACTCCTCGAAGACTGTTACATAACAGCACAATAAACAGAAAATTCGGAGAAGAAAGGGCGTACCCAAGGTACAGCCCCTAAAAGAGCTACGTGCTATTCGTATAAATTACTTGATTAAAATTCAGTGCGGAGGATGAAGAGTACTACTTGTTTACACCTTAAGTCACCTTTGAGAAAAAGAGATGTCGAGCGTGCTAAATTATACCTGTAAGATAAGACCGCCAAAAGGAATAAGAAATGATCAACTGGCTTATTATAATTTTTACTGAATGGCTTATGCTAATATACTATTTCCATTCATTTCCAACGTTTAAATAAGTAAAAAAAAAAACTGGATAGATACAAATTTTGTCTTTTAACAATATTGAAAAAGAAAGCACAAAAAATTGAAGTCGATCTAATTTGGGAAAGCTCCTTTTTTAATTTCAATGAAATACCGGATAAAGTATGTTCTCTACTTTGCTCTATTCAATTTATGCATCTAAAAGTCTTTTGGCTCTGTTTCCTTCGAGTGATTCTCATTATTTACACTGTCGGGGTCTCTTTCTCTGTAAAAAAAAGTGAAAAAAAACAGCAATTTATTATTAACTCGATTAATATTTTGGATATGAAGCAAATACAATTATACCAAGCTTAATATCTAAAAATATAAATGGTTAGCACTTGTATGTGATTGGCAGAGAGGCCCTTTCGAGATTCTATATTTACACCAGAGAGCGTCGATAGTAACTCTCGGAAAAGAAAAGAAAAAAAATATATGTATATGGATATATACCGAACTACCCTTGATGGTAACAAAGGACCCCCGCCGACAGTCACCGACCAGTAAATCACAGCTACCTTCACATCTAGTTAGACTTTAATTTGTGAAATATCTTTTCGGACTGAGTCTTACCTCTGCTTGTCAAACCCGAGTCTCACATCATCTCCAATCAGCGTAAACGAAGCCCACTCAGACACTCTGGCAGACTTGCTTTTTCTCATCCACTTCATGGCCTGATGGAGGGATTCACTGGCACTTTCTCCCTCTACAAGTTGTTCGTAGAACCGACTCATCAACTGCTCTGTTGCTGAGTCTGAAATGGCCCACAGCGCAACCAACACCGAGCGAGCACCGGATCCTAAGAACGCACGGGCAATTCCTATAACTCCCTCGGCTCTAATGTCACCTCTTCCACTGTGACAGCAGCTAAGTACCACCAGTTTAGCTCTGACTTTCACTCGTGATACATCAGCCATCGTCAACATGTAATCTTCATGTGGTAAGATAGCGTTTCGCCTGTTGGAAGTACTAGGGATGGGGGAGAGGGCAATTTCTCCCCTTTCGGCGTCACCATGGGCAGCAAAATGAATGAGGCTCACTAAACTTATGCGCTCAAGCACCGCCTGCTTCGTTGCTTCTTCTCCTACCAGAGGCGGAACACCCACCAGTCGTCCGACCATCTCCGCTTCCTTTCTTGCACCTGGCAATGACGGCAGCCAATTAACCTTAGGGTTGCCTATTATCAAGGCACCAGTGTTGCTGTGATAGTCCTCAGGGCTATCTTGAATAATCTTGAGTGTTGTCAAAGAAGGAATGACACGGATCCTATGAGTCTCCGAGAGGTATTCGGCTCCCTCCTTTTCACTCAGTGCAGCAAAGGGAACTTTGTACAAACTGCGGTCAGGAACGATGATGACTTCAAGCTCCTCAAGCAAATCATAAACGGGAGTAATAAACATTTTGTAACACAGAAATAGACTTGAAATCACTTTCTCGTCCTCATCCTCGTCCTCGTCCTCCTCCACGAGTCGCAATCTTGTTGAACTCTTCTTTGCGGGGGAGAGAGGTCGCAATTTAACCATATTTAAAGACCGATCTTCACAATCCTTAGTGGGCAAAATACCAAGACTCCGGAAATTATCATCCAAAAATTTACTCAAAGGCAAATCTTTGGGCAACCCAGCCTGAACTAGGTTCTCTTCTACTGATATTCTTCTATAGTGAAGGACTTCACTTGTCTTTAAGATCCACAAATGCAGATGATTGTGAAAATAAGAAATGTACAGACAAGTACAGTTATTTTTCTTTCTAAAAATGTTCTCAAAGCCAAACCAAGATTGTGGATTAGCAGAGATGTGCGTTCCAACCGAGTACTTCTCTACCATTAAGTCTGATAGGCCTCTAGCTCGACCCAACTCCTCAACATAAAGAGCATCCCGAGCATTTCCGGTGTCACAAAGCAAACTACAAAGCCGCTTGTAGGGAAATATTCCTGAGTTCTCCAGAAGTGATGTTTTGAACTGATCATTGGCCCCTAAGAAATATCTTAGCTCCTCATACTTTTCAATGCAGAGATGAAGATACGAACGGGCTTCTTTTTTTTTATCTTGCGACAAATACAAAATGGCGTAACTGTGAAGAATTTCGAACTCTCCTCTTCTATTTCCAATATCTCTGGATATCGATAAAGCTTTCTCTAAGCATACTTCTGAGGCTTCATAATCTCCCATAGCTCTACACACACGTCCAAAGTTTGCAAGATCTGCTACTTTCCCTTCTTTATCACCAATTTCGGTTCTGATGACAAGTGCTTTTTGGAGATACTCTTTAGCCTTGTCGTATTGCCCGAGCGACTGAAGCACAGCACCTAGGTTTCCGTAGTCAGTTGCCTCTCCGTTTCTGTCACCAATTTCAGTTCTGATGACAAGCGCCTTTTGGAGATACTCTTGAGCCTTGTCGTATTGCCCGAGCGACATAAACACAGTACCAAGGTTACCGTAGTCCGATGCCTCTCCTTCTCTGTCACCAATTTCAGTTCTGATGATAAGCGCTCTTTGGAGATACTCTTCAGCTTTGTCGTATTGCCCGAGCGACTCAAACAAATTACCAAGATTTCCGTAGTCAGTTGCCTCTCCTTCTCTGTCACCAATTTCAGTTCTGATGACAAGCGCCTTTTGGAGATACTCTTGAGCCTTGTCGTATTGGCCGAGCGACTGAAACACAGTACCTAGGTTACCGTAGTCCGATGCCTCTCCTTCTCTGTCACCAATTTCAGTTCTGATGAGAAGCGCCTTTTGGAGATACTCTCTAGCCTTGGCGTATTGTCCGAGCGACTGAAACACAGTACCTAGGTTTCCATAACATGTTGCTTTCCCATTTCTGTCGCCAATTTCAGTTTTGATGACACGCGCTCTTTGGAGATACTCTTCAGCTTTGTCGTATTGCCCGAGCGACTGAAACAAATTACCAAGATTTCCGTAGTCAGTTGCCTCTCCTTCTCTGTCACCAATTTCAGTTCTGATGACAAGCGCCTTTTGGAGATACTCTCTAGCCTTGGCGTATTGTCCGAGCGACTGAAACACAGTACCTAGGTTTCCATAACATGTTGCTTTCCCATTTCTGTCGCCAATTTCAGTTTTGATGACAAGCGCTCTTTGGAGATACTCTTCAGCTTTGTCGTATTGCCCGAGCGACTGAAACAAATTACCAAGATTTCCGTAGTCAGTTGCCTCTCCGTTTCTGTCACCAATTTCAGTTCTGATGACAAGCGCCTTTTGGAGATACTCTTGAGCCTTGTCGTATTGGCCAAGCGACATAAACACAGTACCTAGGTTACCGTAGTCCGATGCCTCTCCTTCTCTGTCACCAATTTCAGTTCTGATGACAAGCGCCTTTTGGAGATACTCTCTAGCCTTGGCGTATTGTCCGAGCGACTGAAACACAGTACCTAGGTTTCCATAACATGTTGCTTTCCCATTTCTGTCGCCAATTTCAGTTTTGATGACAAGCGCTCTTTGGAGATACTCTTCAGCTTTGTCGTATTGCCCGAGCGACTCAAACAAATTACCAAGATTACCGTAGTCAGTTGCCTCTCCTTTTCTGTCACCAATTTCAGTTCTGATGACAAGCGCCTTTTGGAGATACTCTTGAGCCTTGTCGTATTGGCCGAGCGACTGAAACACAGTACCAAGGTTACCGTAGTCAGTTGCCTCTCCTTTTCTGTCACTAATTTCAGTTCTGATGATAATCGCTCTTTGGAGATACTCTTCAGCTTTGTCGTATTGCCCGAGCGACTGAAACAAATTACCAAGATTTCCGTAGTCAGTTGCCTCTCCTTCTCTGTCACCAATTTCAGTTCTGATGTCAAGCGCCTTTTGGAGATACTCTCTAGCCTTGGCGTATTGTCCGAGCGAGTGAAACACAGTTCCTAGGTTTCCGTAGTCAGTTGCCTCTCCTTCTCTGTCACCAATTTCAGTTCTGATGACAAGCGCCTTTTGGAGATACTCTTGAGCCTTGTCGTATTGTCCGAGCGACTGAAACACCGTACCTAGGTTTCCATAACATGTTGCTTTCCCATTTCTGTCGCCAATTTCAGTTTCGATGACAAGCGCTCTTTGTAGATACTCTTCAGCTTTGTCGTATTGCCCGAGCGACTCAAACAAATTACCAAGATTTCCGTAGTCAGTTGCCTCTCCGTTTCTGTCACCAATTTCAGTTCTGATGACAAGTGCCTTGTCGAGATACTCTCTAGCCTTGGCGTATTGTCCGAGCGAGTGAAACACAGTTCCTAGGTTTCCATAACATGTTGCTTTCCCATATCTGTCGCCAATTTCAGTTTTGATGATAAGGGCTCTTTGGACATACTCTTCAGCTTTGTCGTATTGCCCGAGCGACTCAAACAAATTACCAAGATTTCCGTAGTCAGTTGCCTCTCCTTCTCTGTCACCAATTTCAGTTCTGATGACAAGCGCCTTTTGGAGATACTCTTGAGCCTTGTCGTATTGGCCGAGCGACTGAAACACAGTACCTAGGTTACCGTAGTCCGATGCCTCTCCTTCTCTGTCACCAATTTCAGTTCTGATGACAAGCGCCTTTTGGAGATACTCTCTAGCCTTGGCGTATTGTCCGAGCGATTGAAACACAGTACCTAGGTTTCCATAACATGTTGCTTTCCCATTTCTGTCGCCAATTTCAGTTTTGATGACAAGCGCTCTTTGGAGATACTCTTCAGCTTTGTCGTATTGCCCGAGCGACTGAAACAAATTACCAAGATTTCCGTAGTCAGTTGCCTCTCCTTCTCTGTCACCAATTTCAGTTCTGATGACAAGCGCCTTTTGGATATACTCTTGAGCCTTGTCGTATTGGCTGAGCGACATAAACACAGTACCCAGGTTACCGTAGTCCGATGCCTCTCCTTCTCTGTCACCAATTTCAGTTCTGATGATAAGCGCTCTTTGGAGATACTCTTCAGCTTTGTCGTATTGCCCGAGCGACTCAAACAAATTACCAAGATTTCCGTAGTCAGTTGCCTCTCCTTCTCTGTCACCAATTTCAGTTCTGATGACAAGCGCCTTTTGGATATACTCTTGAGCCTTGTCGTATTGGCTGAGCGACATAAACACAGTACCCAGGTTACCGTAGTCCGATGCCTCTCCTTCTCTGTCACCAATTTCAGTTCTGATGATAAGCGCTCTTTGGAGATACTCTTCAGCTTTGTCGTATTGCCCGAGCGACTCAAACAAATTACCAAGATTTCCGTAGTCAGTTGCCTCTCCTTCTCTGTCACCAATTTCAGTTCTGATGACAAGCGCCTTTTGGAGATACTCTTGAGCCTTGTCGTATTGTCCGAGCGACTGAAACACAGTACCTAGGTTTCCATAACATGTTGCTTTCCCATTTCTGTCGCCAATTTCAGTTTTGATGACAAGCGCTCTTTGGAGATACTCTTCAGCTTTGTCGTATTGCCCGAGCGACTCAAACAAATTACCAAGATTTCCGTAGTCAGTTGCCTCTCCGTTTCTGTCACCAATTTCAGTTCTGATGACAAGTGCCTTGTCGAGATACTCTCTAGCCTTGGCGTATTGTCCGAGCGAGTGAAACACAGTTCCTAGGTTTCCATAACATGTTGCTTTCCCATTTCTGTCGCCAATTTCAGTTTTGATGATAGGGGCTTTTTGGAGATACTCTTCAGCTTTGTCGTATTGCCCGAGCGACTCAAACAAATTACCAAGATTTCCGTAGTCAGTTGCCTCTCCTTCTCTGTCACCAATTTCAGTTCTGATGACAAGCGCCTTTTGGAGATACTCTTGAGCCTTGTCGTATTGGCCGAGCGACTGAAACACAGTACCTAGGTTACCGTAGTCCGATGCCTCTCCTTCTCTGTCACCAATTTCAGTTCTGATGACAAGCGCCTTTTGGAGATACTCTCTAGCCTTGGCGTATTGTCCGAGCGATTGAAACACAGTACCTAGGTTTCCATAACATGTTGCTTTCCCATTTCTGTCGCCAATTTCAGTTTTGATGACAAGCGCTCTTTGGAGATACTCTTCAGCTTTGTCGTATTGCCCGAGCGACTGAAACAAATTACCAAGATTTCCGTAGTCAGTTGCCTCTCCTTCTCTGTCACCAATTTCAGTTCTGATGACAAGCGCCTTTTGGATATACTCTTGAGCCTTGTCGTATTGGCTGAGCGACATAAACACAGTACCAAGGTTACCGTAGTCCGATGCCTCTCCTTCTCTGTCACCAATTTCAGTTCTGATGATAAGCGCTCTTTGGAGATACTCTTCAGCTTTGTCGTATTGCCCGAGCGACTCAAACAAATTACCAAGATTTCCGTAGTCAGTTGCCTCTCCTTCTCTGTCACCAATTTCAGTTCTGATGACAAGCGCCTTTTGGATATACTCTTGAGCCTTGTCGTATTGGCTGAGCGACATAAACACAGTACCCAGGTTACCGTAGTCCGATGCCTCTCCTTCTCTGTCACCAATTTCAGTTCTGATGATAAGCGCTCTTTGGAGATACTCTTCAGCTTTGTCGTATTGCCCGAGCGACTCAAACAAATTACCAAGATTTCCGTAGTCAGTTGCCTCTCCTTCTCTGTCACCAATTTCAGTTCTGATGACAAGCGCCTTTTGGAGATACTCTTGAGCCTTGTCGTATTGTCCGAGCGACTGAAACACAGTACCTAGGTTTCCATAACATGTTGCTTTCCCATTTCTGTCGCCAATTTCAGTTTTGATGACAAGCGCTCTTTGGAGATACTCTTCAGCTTTGTCGTATTGCCCGAGCGACTCAAACAAATTACCAAGATTTCCGTAGTCAGTTGCCTCTCCGTTTCTGTCACCAATTTCAGTTCTGATGACAAGTGCCTTGTCGAGATACTCTCTAGCCTTGGCGTATTGTCCGAGCGAGTGAAACACAGTTCCTAGGTTTCCATAACATGTTGCTTTCCCATTTCTGTCGCCAATTTCAGTTTTGATGATAAGGGCTTTTTGGAGATACTCTTCAGCTTTGTCGTATTGCCCGAGCGACTCAAACAAATTACCAAGATTTCCGTAGTCAGTTGCCTCTCCTTCTCTGTCACCAATTTCAGTTCTGATGACAAGCGCCTTTTGGAGATACTCTTGAGCCTTGTCGTATTGGCCGAGCGACTGAAACACAGTACCTAGGTTACCGTAGTCCGATGCCTCTCCTTCTCTGTCACCAATTTCAGTTCTGATGAGAAGCGCCTTTTGGAGATACTCTCTAGCCTTGGCGTATTGTCCGAGCGACTGAAACACAGTACCTAGGTTTCCATAACATGTTGCTTTCCCATTTCTGTCGCCAATTTCAGTTTTGATGATAAGGGCTCTTTGGAGATACTCTTCAGCTTTGTCGTATTGCCCGAGCGACTGAAACAAATTACCAAGATTTCCGTAGTCAGTTGCCTCTCCTTTTCTGTCACCAATTTCAGTTCTGATGACAAGCGCCTTTTGGAGATACTCTTGAGCCTTGTCGTATTGGCTGAGCGACATAAACACAGTACCAAGGTTACCGTAGTCCGATGCCTCTCCTTCTCTGTCACCAATTTCAGTTCTGATGATAAGCGCTCTTTGGAGATACTCTTCAGCTTTGTCGTATTGCCCGAGCGACTGAAACAAATTACCAAGATTTCCGTAGTCAGTTGCCTCTCCTTTTCTGTCACCAATTTCAGTTCTGATGACAAGCGCCTTTTGGAGATACTCTTGAGCCTTGTCGTATTGGCTGAGCGACATAAACACAGTACCAAGGTTACCGTAGTCCGATGCCTCTCCTTCTCTGTCACCAATTTCAGTTCTGATGATAAGCGCTCTTTGGAGATACTCTTCAGCTTTGTCGTATTGCCCGAGCGACTGAAACAAATTACCAAGATTTCCGTAGTCAGTTGCCTCTCCTTCTCTGTCACCAATTTCAGTTCTGATGACAAGCGCCTTTTGGAGATATTCTTGAGCCTTGTCGTATTGTCCGAGCGACTGAAACATAGTACCTAGGTTTCCATAACATGTTGCTTTCCCATTTCTGTCGCCAATTTCAGTTTTGATGACAAGCGCTCTTTGGAGATACTCTTCAGCTTTGTCGTATTGCCCGAGCGACTGAAACAAATTACCAAGATTTCCGTAGTCAGTTGCCTCTCCGTTTCTGTCACCAATTTCAGTTCTGATGACAAGTGCCTTGTCGAGATACTCTCTAGCCTTGGCGTATTGTCCGAGCGACTGAAACACAGTACCTAGGTTTCCATAACATGTTGCTTTTCCATATCTGTCGCCAATTTCAGTTTTGATGATAAGGGCTTTTCGGAGATACTCTTCAGCTTTGTCGTATTGCCCGAGCGACTCAAACAAATAACCAAGATTTCCGTAGTCAGTTGCCTCTCCTTCTCTGTCACCAATTTCAGTTCTGATGACAAGCGCCTTTTGGAGATACTCTTGAGCCTTGTCGTATTGTCCGAGCGACTGAAACACAGTACCTAGGTTTCCATAACATGTTGCTTTCCCATTTCTGTCGCCAATTTCAGTTTTGATGACAAGCGCTCTTTGGAGATACTCTTCAGCTTTGTCGTATTGCCCGAGCGACTGAAACAAATTACCAAGATTTCCGTAGTCAGTTGCCTCTCCGTTTCTGTCACCAATTTCAGTTCTGATGACAAGTGCCTTGTCGAGATACTCTCTAGCCTTGGCGTATTGTCCGAGCGAGTGAAACACAGTTCCTAGGTTTCCATAACATGTTGCTTTTCCATATCTGTCGCCAATTTCAGTTTTGATGATAAGGGCTCTTTGGAGATACTCTTCAGCTTTGTCATATTGCCCGAGCGACTCAAACAAATTACCAAGATTTCCGTAGTCAGTTGCCTCTCCTTTTCTGTCACCAATTTCAGTTCTGATGACAAGCGCCTTTTGGAGATACTCTTTAGCCTTGTCGTATTGGCTGAGCGACATAAACACAGTACCAAGGTTACCGTAGTCCGATGCCTCTCCTTCTCTGTCACCAATTTCAGTTCTGATGATAAGCGCTCTTTGGAGATACTCTTCAGCTTTGTCGTATTGCCCGAGCGACTGAAACAAATTACCAAGATTTCCGTAGTCAGTTGCCTCTCCTTCTCTGTCACCAATTTCAGTTCTGATGACAAGCGCCTTTTGGAGATACTCTTGAGCCTTGTCGTATTGGCCGAGCGACATAAACACAGTATCACGGTTACCGTAGTCCGATGCCTCTCCTTCTCTGTCACCAATTTCAGTTCTGATGACAAGCGCCTTTTGGAGATACTCTCTAGCCTTGGCGTATTGTCCGAGCGACTGAAACACAGTACCTAGGTTTCCATAACATGTTGCTTTCCCATTTCTGTCGCCAATTTCAGTTTTGATGACAAGCGCTTTTTGTAGATACTCTTCAGCTTTGTCGTATTGCCCGAGCGACTCAAACAAATTACCAAGATTACCGTAGTCAGTTGCCTCTCCGTTTCTGTCACCAATTTCAGTTCTGATGACAAGCGCCTTTTGGAGATACTCTTGAGCCTTGTCGTATTGGCCGAGCGACATAAACACAGTACCAAGGTTACCGTAGTCAGTTGCTTCTCCTTCTCTGTCACCAATTTCAGTTCTGATGACAAGCGCCTTTTGGAGATACTCTCTAGCCTTGGCGTATTGTCCGAGCGACTGAAACACAGTACCTAGGTTTCCATAACATGATGCTTCTCCTCTCCTGTGGCCAATTTCGGTAGCTATAGCAAGGGCCCTCTCAAAATATTCCTTCGCCTTGGTTTTCGCCAAGTGTTTAAGCATAATTCCATACTTTATGTATAAGAGAAGCAGCATCTCGCTGAAAAGAACTATAAAGATGTCTTTGCTGTTTTGATCGGTGGTATTTAGCAAAATCAAACATTCCCTGCATATCTCAATAGCTTTCTGAATGCGATTTGAGTTGAGCAGGAAGAAGGAAACAAGTGAGGCGATGGTCATGAAAGCTATCATGGCTTCTGCTATTAGGTTTCCATTGCCATCCTCTCCTGTAATCATTGAAACATTATTTTTAGTAACGCAATACTAAATGATTCGATAATCTGGATTCATAATGAGTCACCACAAACCAGAACACACATGTTAAGTAACAAAAGCGGGCTTGGTCGATTTCACCTTGAAACTTTTTAGAATGAGCTGAAAGTGTTAGAATTCACTATATCGGCTTTAAAAATATATAATTGAAGAAGGGGCGTGGATAAGTACAACTGAAACACATTAACGGATCACATTCGGTGAAACTTTTAAAAATTAATTTGACCTGCACAGACTCTTTGAAACAGACTGTGTGACTGTCACGCTATGAAAGCCAGCTGTTATCCAAATGAACTTTGATCCAGCTGTTTCGTTTGTTCTTCTTATCAAGTTAAAAAAAAAATGACGCATGCTTGAGTTTGATTAACGATCGTATGTCGGGGGGTCGTGCCATCAATTAGGTGACTTTGAAAGGTTGCAGGCTTCTTAAAAAAACAAGAAGGATTGATAAACCTTTTACTACAACGTTCTGGGAACATTTGAAAATGTTGTTCTAGCAGTTTATCACCGGTTAACGAGCTTACTTATCTGAAGTATATGGCTGAAAACGAATCTATTCGTAACTGATAAGGATTATTGCCATGATTTGAGGTAACAGCGGTTTGACAAATTTGTAAATTCACAGGACAAAGATAAACAAAACAGCATTTATCTCAACTTTTGCTATGAGAACTTTCCCCTTGGATAGTTTCTATAAACAACAGTAATCAACGGGGTAAGTTTCTAAAGAAACTTTGGTGGGATATACAATATAATTTGATAATCTTGGGGAATGAATGTTGTTGTATTACCAGTATTCTGCAAAGGAACTAGCAAAGAGTGGTGTGCAGTATCAATATAATACTTCGTTTGCCATCTGCATTTCTACCAGCCGTCAGAACGTACGTACTTACAATAAAGCCTCTTGGGATCAAGCTACATGCATTCGAGTTTTAAGAACAACTCTCTGTTGGAATCAAACATCTTGGGAAATGAAAATTTTCAACCCCCTTTCTAATTTTGCATGCAGTAAGGCACTCAGAAGGGGATGCACAGAAATGCAGCACTCTTGTTGCCATGGTAACAACGGCTGCTTGTTCGAGGCCTGGGGCCTCATTTTCATACAAAAACGTAGCAAGAAAAGAGTGAAATGTTTATCTCTTTATCTCAAGCTAAATACATTATTATAAATTGGACAGGACAGGATAGGACTTGAAAAAAAAGTAATGTATGCATTTGCGATAGAGAAGTTACTTATTCCATATGTGACCGTAAAGTTAAAGCTAAAGTTAAGATAAAGTTACTCTAAAAAAAAACAGTAGACAGATAAAATTATTGATCGATAAAATTATTGACCTCGCAGCTGATCCTTTTGAAAGTGAAACGACGGAAACAATGAAAATTAGATAACAATTTTTCCTACATTCCTAAACTTCCCTCAGTAATGAGGCCAACCTATACCATGATTTTTAAGTGTTTTGTTTCACGGAAGAGATCAACAACTTTCAACACATCTTGAGTAATGTAAGAGCCACACGATACGATTCTGCACCTTTTTGATCTTTTAGAATATCAAATATCATTGATGAATAAAGTTGACTTTCCTGGTCAGTAAAAGTTACAAAATAATACATGGTTGCTTGTGGATATGAAATTTTTCTTCTCGTGTTCAACTCGAAATCTCACTCGTGAGCTACGTAGTTAAACACCCGAAGAGAAATTCCATATCCACGCGCGCCCATGCATTATTCTCTATGTAATCCTCTTTTTCCCACTTTTATGCAGGCATACACCATGAGTTTGTTAAATAGCACCAGAAAAATCTCTAGGTTTTTAACCAAAGTTGTTTGGGTTTATTTTATAGCCTAACAAAGTAATCAAACCAAATTGATGTTTGAGGTTCGAAGCTCACATCCATCGTAAAAGTAAGCGTTCAGCTGATCAAAAACACTATGACAAGATTAAAGTAATCGGTCAAGTAACGTTCTGCTCCTCACCAGAAATACACTATCTTTCCTCGTGAGCTCTCAGCGTGATAGGCTGACTTATCTTCTTACAGAAGACTGGTGCTTTAACAAAAAGTGAACGAGGTCAAGTTTATTACTAATGCAAATTACGGCCACTGGAAAACTACGAACTCTTGCATCGCAATTATCCTAATGACATCAGCAATGAAATAAATATATTTGCTTAATTACGTAATTGGGAAAACAATCAGTTTCTGCAATTACGGTTATTGACAACGTGATATGCAAACATAAAAATCGGAAAAGCATTCATAAGGCTTTCCTACCAGAGCTTACTTCTCTAGAGTGACTGAATACTTTTAGATAACAAAACCCGAGTACCTAAGTTTCCCAAACATTCCGAAACTTGCGCTTTCACAGTTTTTCAGGGTATTCCGATGTTTTGGGCATCCAGATCACTTCTGTTTTGGGTATTCCCTCTTGGCTATTACTTTGAAAGTGAAACGGCAAAAATAATAGGGTACATGGAAAAGAAAAAGATCTAACTGGCAGAACAATAACTCAGCACGCGCGTTTTAAGATTTTTCACATTTCTTAACCGTCCTATGCAAAACAATTCACCACGATTTGCGTCGTCTGAGAACCGAAACCGCGACGGCAAATTATTTTAATTTCCATTTGGAACTCAACGCTTCTTTTATACGTTATGCTGAAGTTGAGGTGTGGTGCCGTATGAGACGGCAAATAAATGCAGCCATTTTTAAAATTCTAATTAAAGGCAGAAATTCATTTTTAAATCGAAGTCTTCCTTGCATTAACTGCTTTATTTTTCTCCAATCATTCTGTACAGTTAAAATCGGACAGTGTAATCTGACAGTTGGCTGTAATCGGACAGTTGCAATTGAAGAAGCATTATACTAAGTCCACTCAGCTAAATCCACCAATCACAGAATTAATTACAATAACCATAGCAACAACCACTTATCTTGAAAAAAGAAAACTGGTGAATTTCAAAAATGGAGTAATTTTTTCTTTTTCACGTTGTCTCTACCGGAGATGTTTGTCTTGTTTACGGAAATTTTTAATCACTCGGTATGTTTACAGACCGAATTGGATTCCCCTTGACCCTATTACCATAATCAATCATAAAGTTGCAATTTATTCGATTGTAATTGGTTTAAAAAACTTCCATCATCCACTAATTCACTTGCCAAGTCGTCATCGGACAGTTTGTTATTCAAAAAGTTTGTTATCGAACAGTTCAATAAGTTAATCACATTCAAAGCGGCAGTTTAAATCAACCAATCAAACAATTTACGCCTCCTTTCTAAGTCTTTTAATGCAAATTTTCTTTCTTTTCTTTCGTAACCTGGCTGTATTTCTTCTCTCAGAAAGTGTAATTTTCATGATTAATTGGTAAGAAGACTTTGTCCAATTCAGTCTGAAATCGTACACGTGATAAACAAATCGGACTTCCGCTGCGCGGTCGTCCGACTTTTTCATCACTCCTGTGATTACAGACTCCACTCAGTCTTATTACAATTACATATATAATCATAGTGAATTCAAGGAAGTTGCTTTGTTGTTGTTGCTGATGAGAAACCGGGTTTTTACAAGTAATGAGCTCATTTATCTGGCGAATGTCCTTGAAAACAAATATTTTCATGGCAGGTGATCTATTCAGTTAGATTTTAAAACCATTTTTAAACCAGAGTCTGTTTCTTTCTTTAACAACTTAAAATATATGTAAAATCCTAGCTGAAATTCTAATATTAGTCTAGTTCACAAAGTTTGATGGCCGGCATTTAACTGTGATTGTTTTGTTGTTCAGATGAGAACGCAAACATTCAGAACACCCTGAGGGTTTATTTTTAGATATTAAACCATTCTCTACGGCTGTTTCTTTTAATTTTAACACCTTAAAATCGTTTGTTTGTAAACCCTCAGCTGACACTTTGATACAAATACAATTCACAAAAGTTTGCCTGATGGCCGGCATTTTAACTTTAATTTTGAACTAATGTTCTTAACGCGCAGCTAAGCGAAGCATAGAAACAGGTTTCTACGTAGACTCCAATATGTAAATGTGCCACCAGCTTACTCGCTCACTGACCCATTCAGGTGTAGACACTATTGGGAATAATGAACTTTGATCTAGTTTTTTATGATCCAAAAAGAACTTTTGGATTTACTCATCACTTGGGGAAACTCAAAAGCTTCCCTCCCCCCCCCCCCCCCCCTCAGTCACTTATTTCTCCAAAGGCAACTTGTTAATATTTTCAGCGATTTCGGAGTGCTTTTATTGCGTAGCTTGACAATTAGACAACGATAATATTTCTGGAAAACGAAAGCCCCTCAGAAATCAGTACTCTACTTTCGAAAAAAAAACACACAAAACAAATGTTAATTCAGCCGCAGGCAAATCAATTATTTTTCATTGCGAGTATTCAAAGAAGCAGGCAAGGAATATAGTCATCAGTATAATATCTAGTTTCCCTTTTCTTAGATTTTTGCGTGTTACTTCGTGGTGATCAGTGGTGACCATATATTGACTACTGACTCAAAGTAGTATTCAATGAGTTTTAAGCGTTAACAGTCTAAGCCCGACAAGAAAGATACACCTTAATTAGTACTACAGCGTTCTAGAAACCTTACTGACATTGTGCAATATGGCAACATTCGAAAACATTGTTTTAGTAATTTATAACCAGGCAATGAGCTTACTTATCAAACCAATGCTGCTGGAAACGAACCTTTTCATAGCTGATGACGATGATTGGTAAGATGTGAAGCCACTAAGGTTTAACGAAGTCGCTTTGAAACAACTTCATTCACTTCGCTCGCGATTTTTGCATAACATTACATGACTTGATAGGCACAGGAAAAATGTCAACAAAACAACATTCATTTTGGGAGGGTCTCAATGGGGTCATCTTCCTTCGTGAGCACGTGGTGTCATAAACTGACCTCTTTTCTTATGCGAAACCTTGGTACTTTCACAAAATGCGAGCAAGGTCACGTGAGTTACCAGTGAAAATTATGGACACTGGAAAACCACGAACTGTAACACTGCGAATATCCTCTGACTGCAAATATCCTCTGCGAATCTGACTTCAGTAAAGGAAAGTACGCATTATGAATAATGATGTAAGACTGATTTTAGCTTTTGATCACATGATTGTAGAGACCATTAGTTTCTCAAGTTAAACAATGCTTAACAGGCATAGCTAATGAGGTTGAAATATATTGTATAAAACCATAAAGGTTTGAAGAAAGCAATTTAACAGTGGAAATATGAAGCATCCGTTCAACGGAAAAGTACGTTTTTACTATGTATGTAATCACGATGAATTTAAACAAGTTTCAGTTTCTCTAAGAAAATTAAAACATCTCTCTTCGTGAGCGCGCAGCGTCATGACTTATCTTCTTATGTGAGACTGGCACTTTAACAGACAAAGAAACAGATTATGGCCTTAGGAAAATATTTACCGTAGTACCCGCGGTCAGTAACCAAAGATTTAAGTGAAGGGTATCTCGACCATGAAACGCTTGTGTACAAGTAAGAAACGGAAATTCTATTCTAATTTATCGCGATCTCTAAATCGTTCGTTGAACTCTCCTGAAACAAAGTCTAGTTAATAGCTAATGCAGATCATAACCACTGGAAAACCACGTAATGAGGCAGCACGAAATTCCTTCAGCGAGGGCAGTCCACAACATAAATAGAGGTCTCATTTTAGTTTTATGATCATCAATTTCTCAAATTGCACGACACTCAATAACCTTAGTTAATGAGGATAAATCATATGGTATGAAGCCACAGAGATTTGAAAAATAGGCCGTAGAACGAATTTATCGGACCGTGGTAGCGATTCAATCGCCCCATAAACCGCTTTACGAAGGGCTTACGCTCGAAATGAGACATAACTAAATATGACAAAACACAAGGATCGAAAAAGTCGTTACCAGGCTTTGCCATTAGTGCTTTACCTCCCTACAGTTACTGAATAACTAAAGCTGATAAAAACCGAGTGACAAGAAAAGATTTTCAATCGCACTTACCAAGATGTTGACAATGTGGCTGATGCTTTGAAAATGAAACGACAAAAATAACGAATTACGGTCGGGACGTTTCTCAACCTTCCGAACTTCCGCTGTCACAGTGTTTTGGGTATCCAGATCTCTTGTTTTTGAGGTTACTCCCTTCCCATCTCTAGGCTAATTGAAATAAAAACGAAAAGTTTCAATTGCATAATTTTTTTTCGTGTGCTCGTATTCCCGTCTATCGCGTCCTATTTAGGTTGAAATTTTTAACAGTTAGTGATCATATGATAAAATGCTTATTGATATGAGTTTGGTTTGGCTCTCGTTCATGAAGCAAGGACTTCGCTGCGCTCGGTCCGTAGGTCATGAGCCCGAGCCAAGTATTAGTTCCCGTCCGGCCCTACCACTCAATCAATAAGTACACAGTATTTTGGTTTTTTACGTCACAATTTTTATCACTAATGATGTTATTGAACATGAGAAATGAAAAGTGTTCTTCTTTTTTTATTCTTTTTTAAATAGGGAGCGTCAGGCTCATGTGTTGACCTATTTGGAAGATTTGATTTTCATCATAAGATCGATCAAAGTATAACCTAAGTTTCTTTCTTTGAACGGTAAGCTACATGTGCGTGATAATCGACTCCTTGTCTTCGTGAACTTTTCACTTTAGTGGGTATGATTTGCGTGATCGAGGCCAAAAATGCTAAAAAAACTGAGTGACTATATATCGGTCTGGCACGTCACACTTTACTAAGCATGAAAAATGAAACATTTACTATGAAACGTCAGGCTTAAGTGTTCATCCCTTTTAGAACGCTTGGATTTGCATGCATCACGAGATCGATCAGATCGAGAGTAAAAATAAAGCTTCTGTCTTTAAAGGGTGTGCTATCTGTGCGTGAAAACTGGCCCGTTGTACTCATGAACTTTTCGTTTTCTTGCGAGTGGGATTTGCATGATCGAAGACTAAATTAGTAACTGTTATAACGCATGCAAAAACGGACGGAATGGATCGGGAATTTGCCCGAGAATAACTACATCGCTTGTCTTACCTTGGAATACAGTGACTGAAATATTGCAACAAGCAAATGACATCTGGGAGAGGAGGTAGCTTGACTTTCAGTGATAAACAATAGTCAAGAGGAGAGAGGTGGGGGAAATGGACTGCAATACAATTACGTTGTAGGATCCGTGCATCCAGAAGGCACTTTCCTAAAAAACTCGCAACAGAATTTCCCGCTGCTTTTACCTTTTCGTTTCCTCTTTTCCTCAGAAAATTACAAGAAAATTGCCATTAGAGGGCACTAACACCAAGTCTTCATTTGAATGAAAAAAATTCATGATGGCTAATTTTCTTCCTTGTCTTCGAAAAATAACAAATAATTACAAGCTTGCCTCCCGTTTAATTTAGAATTGATGTCAACATTACCTGATTTCCCAAATTCGGGGAAACTTCGTTTTCTAAGGTACCACGGTCATAGCCAAACAAGTCGCATTTGAGAATTATGGGCTCAGTATAGTAGAAGAAGGGTCTCAATGGGGTGATGGCTTTTACGGCTAACCATCAAAATTTTGGCTATTTAGTACGAATAATGGTTAATATCATTGTAAATGATGTTAACCATTATGTGAATTGTCCAATAGCTTGAGACTAGCTTACTTTAGTTAAGCTTCTGCCTAAAATTGTACCTTGTGAGGTTCCTAAAAAGATTTAGATGCTTAGATGGGTCATTTTTACAACAGTAATTAATTTAATTAGAAAACAAACATACAGGCTGTAATTCTTCGAAAAATTCACTAACTAGCTTAAAGGCCAATTTCCAACCTTGATGCAACGAGGTCGTTTGTTTTTGTTTTGAACCACCGCTTTTGTTTAAATAGTGCCTCTGATTGGTCAGTTATTTTAACCTTGTCACGTCTCAAAATACCTTCGGTGTTTTCTCCAATGAATTTGAAGAGCTTGAAAATAATTCTGTTTAAAACAGTTCTATACGTTTTAATCCGGTATGGTATCAGATGAACCATTGATTTAGTAGATTCCGTGGCAGTAAACACCTATGGATCGGTTGTTGCTAAAGACGAACGCGAAAATCCTTTCGAAGAGGGTTAAAATGTTGATCCACCACGTTTTCATTCAATCATCAATTTTTTTTAATTGAAGTTTGTCATTCTTGTTAAATAAGAACCAAGGGTCAGTTGAAGTTTCCTGTCCGTGGAGAGGAATTTGCGCTCGAAAGAGTGGTCGAGGTTGTTGTCCATGCAAAGCAGCAAATAGGAATTGTAACGCAAACTGTCAGTGTCGCTGACGTTCCTGCAATGAAGTGACTAAACTTAAAATAATTAAACGTTCGGCAGTCCGATATTTTTCCATATTTCTCTTCGAAATCCAAAGAGTATTTATACGAAAATGTTCTACCTTTATTTACAATTCTCAAGCGCTTCCAGGCAGCCTAAAAATTTCGAACTTGTTGTTTCTCGCTAACCCTGTATACAGAGTACGAAGCCATCCAAGCGCTTTACACTTAAAAACTTTTCAATGACACGGCTGGACACGGTCTTTAAATAACTCCATATTTCTCTTTGAAATATACCAATTTTTGGTTGGAAAATATTTTACATTCATTTACAATCCTCAAGCGCTTCAAGAAAGTGAAAAAAATGCCAACGTTATCTGTTTCGCTGACCTTGTTCACAGAGTGAGAAGAGATCCAAGCGTGACACGAAGAAAATTTTCACCGGACACTACCGGACACGGTCTTCGAATAACTAAACGTCCGGCAGTCTGATATTTTTCCATATTTCTCTTTAAAAAATACCAATTTCTATTGGAAATATTTTATCTTTATTTAGAATCCTCAAGCGCCTCTAGAAAGTGAACAAATTTGAACTTTGTCCTTTTCGCCGACTCTGTTCACAGAGTACGAAGAGATCCAAGCGTGACACAATTTTCTTCGGATTCTTCCAGACAAAATTCAAAATACTGTAAGGAAACTGTGAAATGACGAACGGCGAATGAATTTACCGTAAAACAGTTCACTATACGTCTAGGATGTCTTGAGAAAGACGATTTTAGAAGGTTTTCAGTGATCTGAGAATTTCGTGTTACAGGAAAGTAGGTCGCGGTGCACGTTGCATGAAGGTTGGAAATGGGCCCTTAAAATTGAACAATTTTTAATGGATAATTTTGATTTTGTTATAGTGGTCCACAGCGGGAAGGCTTTCTTTATCTAAGACATGGCGTGCAAAATTAAAAATTTCAACTTTAAATTTGAAAATCACATTTCTGATTACTTATCTAGTAGTTGTTTTAAAACTCATTGGCAATCAGATGTGATCGATAATAGCCATACATTTCTTATTATCCAACACGCATTAGGAGGCGATCTCTGTAAGAGCGGTCCAAGGTATTTCGCATCGGAAAAAAGTTTTCCCTCAAACTTTGCCCAATTAACTATCTTTGGTTGCAAGTAAATAAAACCACATTAGTTTCTGGAAATACGTTAAAATAAAATTTTTTAAATTCAAAATTTTTAAAGTCAAAGCTGCTAAGGGCCCTTTTTTGACCTCTTGCGACATCGAAAATTTCAAAAGTTGAATACCCTGGTCCTCGTATCACACCGCATGCAGCAAAAAATCTTTTGTATTTTTAAACTGTGTGATATGTTAGGTGAATAAAAAGTATTTCAATTTTGATATTTGTTTATTCAGGGTTCGTCACAATTTATTTAAAAACACTCGTTAGACAGCTTTCTGAAATTGGTCAAAAGTACTCTTTCCTTCTTGGTTGATATTGCTCGAGTCCAGACCAGACCATTGAAAACTCCGCTTGATTTCTTCTAATAAGATGTTTGGCTGCATAAAAATATAAAAACATCTAGCACTTATTAATTTTGTTCGCTGCGGTGAATTCAGACTTTCAGCGATTTTGCTAGCGTGACAGCCGATTATGCAAATTAGTTCATTGAACAAACTCCGACCGTTTTATATAAGTAGCTCAATAAATCTTAGATTTTAACCACTTTAAGTTGAAAAGATAGTAGGACAGAGCTTTTAGACTACACCGATTGATACTCTAAAGATTTCAAAAGGCCAGAATTTGACAAATTTCACCCTCTCGTGACGAAAGACGTCAATAACAATGCATCGAATATCATAATTTGATTAGCGCTCGCTTAACATTTTAATGGCAAACTCTTTCTTAAAAATTTGGCTTCTGCTATTTCATGCATATTTGAGTTCTGACAGGTTACGCTATTCAAACCTGTATGAACATTTCAGAACCAAACTACAGGATTCTATTTAGTGTAACCGGCGGTAACAGCACACACTGAAATACACCGTGACCAGTGACTCTGTCACGTAATTCCATCGTATAATTGTCCTGAATACCTCTCAAGTCCAAGTAAAGCAGCGATTGCTCGAATTTCAAGCTGACAGGAACAAATGATATTTGGTCGTCACACCTGTCTGCATAGCAGTCGCTGTTCATAACTTTGGAGAGTTATTGTGAAAAAGGATATCGCATTCGCATAACGGGTGGACGTCATAATTAGACTGCATTACAACTCCACTCCGAAATCATTTCCTCCATTTTTGCATTTTGAATGCGAGCTCAAAATGTTTGCACATGTCTCTTAGTACCTTGACTTTGAGGCTGGGCAACCTTCACCCTCTTGCCAACGAGCACACATCATGGACATCAAACATGATTGGATTTTTCAGTCCTATCTCATCCATTACTGTGTTCCTGGCCTCCCTCAAACACGAGTGCTGCCTGACGTTTTGCGAAAGCCGTACACTTGCACCTCTCTTATGAAGAGTTCATCCCATGGGAAGCTGTGAAGCACTTGTCAAGGGTTCTGTGGCCACTGCAACCAGTTCAGTCGAACCTTCTAATGACAATGACTGAAAGTGATGAACCCACTCCCTCTTCACTTAGCCATAAAGACTTTCAGTCATGCTCGCAGACACAGGACTTACATGATGAACTACCAAGTTCACATGGAACTCAAGGTCAGATTCTGTGACGCAGGATTTTTCAACAGGCACCTCACCCTTCGCCTGTGCTCTTGCCTTCTTTATTTGGGCTTATACTATTTTGCGAAACGAAACGAAACGAAACGAAACGAAACGAAATCGGGTCAGATGAAATAAAACAAAAGGAATAATGCAGATATATTTTCTAATAAGGTAAAGATAACTTTCACAAGGATTTTGGAGTAATCGTTCATTAACAAGAAGGATTTTTATTCATTTCGCAAAATAGTAATTTTAGGAGAGTTACTATTTTGCGAAATGGACTATTTTCACCCTGCGGTGACAACGTGACCTCTTTCATGTCACGAGAATACATTTAAACATTACAAATTAGTATATCACCGAACATTTTGGCCTCCTCTTATTTCTTAAACCGTATTAAAATATATTTCGCAAAATAGTAATTTTAGGGGAGTTACTATTTTGCGAAATGGACTATTTTCACCCTGCGGTGACAACGTGACCTCTTTCATGTCACCAAAATACATTTAAACATTACAAATTAGTATATCACCGAACATCTTGGCCTCCTCTTATTTCTTAAACCGTTTCAAAATTTATTTCGCAAAATAGTATTATTTGTCTATCGGAGAGGTTTTCAAATGGATGATGCATGCGTTTAAGCTCGTTGGCTGAAAATCTATCGGCATAAAAACTCAGTATTTGAGTCCTAAGTGACTTTATGGAAGCATTCTGATAGGCGACCGTTTTGAAGGCCAACATCAATAGCTGTCTTGCACTTCTCTTCATGGTCTACGACCGCTTGGAATCACGCTTTTCCATCTCTTAGAGCAATGACATCGCACACCAACTGGCACGCTTCCCCAGCTTTTTGAACAAACTCAGATTTTTTTGGGAAAGGAGCATTTTTCCAAACAATCTACTTGAGATTCCAAATGTGTAATCCTGGGCTTATGTGCAACATCGGCGAGGCTATCAATATATGCATTTAAGACTTGAATTGGATCTATGCTTAAGTTCTGAATAGAACTGTCTTAAAGACAGGTGTGCAGACAAACTTTCTCTTATTCCCGCCGACTAGAATTCTGATCTAAATCGCTGATCTATCGCTCCTTTATTTAGAAAGGAGAAGCAATTCAGGATAATTATAGGATGGAATTACGTGACAGGGTCACTGGTCAAGGTTTATTTCAGTGTGTGCTGTTATCGCCGGTTACACCAAATAGAATCCTGTAGTTTGGCTCTGAAATGTTCATACAGATTTCAATAGCGTAACCTGTCAGAACTCAAATATGCATGAAATAGCAGAAGCCAAATTTTTAAGAAAGAGTTTGCCATTAAAATGTTAAGCGAGCGCTAATCAAATTATGATAGTCGATGCATTGTTGTTGACGTCTTTCGTCACGAGAAGGTGAAATTTGTCAAATTCTGGCCTTTTGAAATGTTTAGAGTATCAATTGGCGTAGTCTTAAAGCTCTGTCCTACTATCTTTTCAACTTAAAGTGGTTAAAATCTAAGATTTATTGAAAGTCTGAAGTCACCGCAGCGAACAAAATTAATAAGTGCTAGATGTTTTTATATTTTTATGCAGCCAAACATCTTATTAGAAGAAATCAAGCGGAGTTTTCAATGGTCTGGTCTGGACTCGAGCAATATCAACCAAGAAGGAAAGAGTACTTTTGACCAATTTCAGAAAGCTGTCTAACGAGTGTTTTTAAATAAATTATGACGAACCCCTGAATAAACAAATATCAAATTGAAATACTTTTTATTCACCTAACATATCACACAGTTTAAAAATACAAAAGATTTTTTGCTGCATGCGGTGTGATACGAGAACCAGGGTATTCAACTTTTGAAATTTTCGATGTCGCAAGAGGTCAAAAAAGGGCCTTTAGCAGCTTTGACTTTTGAGAGCTCTAAAAATTTTATTTTAACGTATTTCCAGAAACTAATGTGGTTTTATTTACGTGCAACCAAAGATAGTTAATTGGGCAAAGTTTGAGGGAAAACTTTTTTCCGATGCGAAATACCCTGGACCGCTCTTACAGAGATCGCCACTTAATTATTGTTAATTAAACCCCTATGCGGAAGGTTCCGTTTCGAAAAAAAGCCAAGCTAAAAGGACAGAAACATTCAGAAACAGGGGCCAGGATCTGCTAAAAAAATAAAGTTTCCTTTGTTTTGTTTTCTCTGAGCGTTGATACACTTCGACAACATGAAAGGAACCAAAACGGTCCTAACTCATAAGTTACAGCTGGATGTCACAATAAACTTTTACAACAGACTGAAACATCCTACCTATGAATGTCCCACCATAGAGTACGAAGTTGTTTCGCTTCTCAGAGAGATCCAGAGCCATTTCGGCAAGCTATGAGTTTAGGATTTAGAGGTTACACAACTAATAAGAAGTTAATTGGGTGGCTTTTTTTTGGGAGAGAGGGGAGGATGTACAAGAGAAAAGATATAATTATAGTACCTATTTAGACATTCCCATTAAGTATCCTGGCGTTTTCTCCCCTTCCTCCACGACATCTAGTGACGTCACGAGATAACCATTGATGACGTCAGAGTTTGGCTTATGTGGTAAAGGATGGCGCGTGATATACTCTCAGAGGAGAAAACTTTTACTACCGAAATGTAGGGGGCAATGCCTCCCCCCCCCCAACAAAAAGTGTTTGTCTTCTAAAGTGTTGTACTACAGCTCGCCTCCCCCCCTCCCTTTTTTGGTGCTTATGTATCACGAAGGAAAATGTTGGAGAATCAAAGCTCCCATTTTTTGAAGAAAAGTGAAAACAATCATATCTTTGGGAAACAATTTAACTAAACTCCATTTCTGATGGAAATTACTTTTAAGAATCCTCTTAATTTCTAGACTTCACAGAAAATGTTTGAGCTGTTGAGTTATAATTATTATTTTTTAATTTAGAAGATAACTGCATTTTAAAGAAAGCGACAAAACTTTTGACTCTGTAAAACATGTACATAGCGTTGAAAGTTGAATTCTATAGTAAGTGGAAAAATGCTAATTAAGATAAATAGTGACAACAAGAAAAGAGGTAAAGCATGAAAGTGTGAGAATTAAAAAGATACTTTTAGATTTACATGGTGTAATTGCTGATTCAAAGAGGGTTGTTCTCTTTGAATATGAATAGTCTCTTTTATCATAAGCTGAAAGCTGGTGGAGGCGTGATCTAAAATATGGAAGTTATCGGTAGAACACAAAGCGCGGCAATGTGGAGAATCTTTCAGATGCCTGAAAATGAGAGGCCCTGTCACTGACTTAGTGCTCTCTAACACGTGTGGAAAAATACCGGCAGAGGTTTCACCGACGTAACAGGCATTACAGCCAGCGCATACAAACTTATAAACTACACGTGAACGGAGCCCGTTAGGGACAGGGTCTTTCACACCAAACAAGTTACCGATTTTGAAGGAAGAGAAAACCAGTTTGATATCCAAGTCATTGCAATAGCGCTTGATAAAATGGCAGATCTTTTTTGAGTGATAGCAGAGAAGTGGTCTATGTAGGGTAGCTTAAAGTAGAACGTAGGTGAAATGGTAGGAAGGGAATCCCGGGGATGATGATTGTTTTGGGTCCCAGTGATGTAACGGTTTATAATCTCGATTAAATGAGCAAGGAAAATATTCTCTGTTAGAATATCAGTAAGATTGTTAATGTCCTCGTGAAACCCTAGCCAGGTGTTATTAATCTTGTAGGTCCTATCAACGAGTGTCTTAATGAGACCCACTTTGTAAGAGTACGAGGTGAAGCTGAAATAATTAGTTAGTGACCCAGTGAAAGTTTTCTTGCGGTAAATCCTAGTTAGAGAGGAACTGGGGTCATGGTTGTCAATCAGGACATCAAAAAAGGGTAATTTGTAATATAATTAACCTGCCTCTCCATAGTGAACTTGATGTTAGGGTGCCTAGAGTTGATATAGTCGAAAAATATAGTGGCATCTCGATCTGAGTTAAATAAGCAAAAAGTATCATCAACATACCGGCGATAAAATAAAATTATGGAGCCATGAAAATTTTCCAACCAAAGTTTTTCGTGATGTCCCATAAAAAGATTGGCTAAGACAGGAGAAAGGGGAGACCCCATGGCTACGCCATTTATTTGATCATAAAAAAGAACCGTTAAATATGAAATGAGTCTGGGCGGTAACTCCAATGAAGAGACTTCTAAGTTCAGATTTGTTTAACTTCATGTCGGGATTACCCTCGGAAATGCAATTGACCGCTAAGTCAATACACTCCTCAAGAGGTATGTTAGTAAAGAGACTTTCAACATCAAAAGAGACCATAAACTTACGAGATATAGATAAAGATTGGATGTCCTGAACAAAAGTAAAAGTGTCAGTAGCACAGTAATCAGTTGGAATATGAGGTGAGATGCCAGGTTGTAATTGTATGTTCCTATAGAAGATACGATGGAGCGAAATGGCGGTGTAGAGTTAGCTTCACGATCCTTATACATTTTTGGGAGGGCCGTAATTTCTTGCTGGAAGAGGGGGAGTAGTGAAGAGAGGCGAAGACCAAATTTTTATTTGAGAGTGGTTTAGGACAGAATATTAACACATTACGAGGGTTGTCTCGTTATGAGCTGAAATTGAAAACACGGGTAGATGCTCAGCTAGAGAGCGTGAAGGTTACAACTTTTTTCTAAACAATTACAGCTCTCGAAAAGTCAGGCATTGATATCCCAAGATCCCATCTTTAATTCTGAGCCGCTTACAGAATAAAACTTAAGACGATTCACGTGAAGTTATCAGCGCACAAAAATGTTTCCATGTGGGTTTTGCACGTTTCTCAACTGGTTTGGTCGATTTGTACCACAGGGATCATGAGTTGGTGAGTTCATCCTTGTGTCTCCATCAAAGTAGTAATAAGTACTTCCAGCAGTGAGGAGAGGTCCGCGACTGGGAAGACTCATAGATTTTGGTACCGTTCCAGTGCACTGATTGGAAACCTGCTTCACCAGTTTACAAGAAAGTGACCCCTTCTTCTGTGTCACTATGCTACCAGAACCTTCCTTGCATGCAATCCAGTTGTTGATGTTGCTCTTGATCAGAAATTCCTTGCCAATGCTGCGCCACAAAGAAAAGTCCATGGCCTCATACTGCGTCTCGCTCAGTGGAACTGTTTTAGACACTCGAACGTTAGCGTCGCTAGCTGACCAAGATGGGCGCGAAGTGACAGCGTTTCGGCCGGTCCAGAAGCTTCAGTAGGCAGTGAAAGTGTAACTTTAAACTCAGAAATCTAATTTAAATCAGAACCAAAAGTGCAAATACACATCCTATGGAAATTCCAACAAAGGCAGCCACCGATAAACCTTTAGATCCACGAGTTGTTGGGAGTTGGCAAATTTTGTCATTTTGCTCATCATCTGTCGAATTAATGAGAAAATTATCAAATCTTTATTATAAGGTTGTATAGAAAATGCTAAGACTATGATTAGTCGTCTCAGTCAACCAAGTACATTACCCTGATCTTTATTAGCAGCTTAACAACTGATATTGGTTAACACGACGTTCATCCACAAGGTATCGGAAGTCGAGAAATAATAGTTGTTAAGGACCTTTGCCATTTAATCATTGCTAACAAGTGAGAGATTTACCTGCCATAATCGCTTCGACTGGGTATACGTTTCCATTACACTCTAATTTAAAATTTATTCGAACATGCTCTGAGCGATCGCGATGAGTGGATCTTATTTGAAACTTACATTAAAAGAAATTAATTAAAAGAGGCGACTTGTTTGGTAATTCAGCAATTATCAGCGGGAAGGTGTGGTCGGGCCGCAAGGGGAAATTCTTTTTGTTTTTAATTACGTAATCGAATCATACGGGCTACCGACAATGGATAACAATAAAAAGCTTTTTACCTCTATAAGCCGGATTTTCTGTTCCTCTGAAACATTTTTCTGAGGTGCCGCAGTAAGGTTTTGACAACGATATACCGTCTTTGTCTTTCTTGCACCAATAACAGCTTACCAGTCTATCACATGTTCTTTGCTCATCCTTCTCTCCACAATGAGGATCAAAGCATTTTTCAAGACATTTTTCACTCTTAAGAGTAGAAAATGAATCAAAATCTGCTTGTCTTGGTCCCAGTGCTGGGCAAATGGGAAGACTGAAAGTACATGGCAAAACAAATAAACAATAGCCTCTATTACATGGCAAAACAAATAAACAATAGCCTCTATTTGGCTCGAAAATATATATATGTAGGATAATTGAGGGAAATAGTAGCAAATGCTGTTGGAAAGTGCTCAATACACATGAGTGTAGAGCGAAATACGGTTTAAAATGACTAAAATTGAAATTAAATCTGTATGACGAGTGCGTAAGCACGAAACTCAGAGTTACATGGAATCATGCGTGTTTCATTTTAGTCATTTTGAACTATATGTAGGATATTTATCCGCGGTCATAACCAACGCATCAGAAATAAATTGAAGAGGAATCAAATTTCCCTTCAACTCGACCGAACCCTTCTATTTACACGCCATTGCCAGCGTTTTCTGAATAAAGTATTACGAACATAATAAATTATGAACGGTAGAACTAATTACAAGATGGAAATAACATATGAAGTAACGGAAACTCGATGAAAGGGAAATTTACCGGACGATTTTGAAATACGGCTGGCATAAGAACATACTCGCGATTGCATTAGAACTCGAGATCACACTTTTTTATTTTCATGGTCCGCGAGAAAGTCAAACTGGTATGGATGGCCGCGCGGATTAAGGCTAGGCGGGGGATTGGTTTCTACAGCGGTCGTTATCGTTTCCAAGTTACGAGCAGTTTTCCAAAACCGAAGCTTGAGCAAAACTGTGAGCTTCGATGAACAGATAACATCCATGGAAAAATATATGAGCATATTTTGGCATAAAATAGAGGTTATTGTGTTTATTATCCTTCAAATACTTTGCCACGCACGTAAAAATGAAAGAAATGTGTGCGAAAGACTAACTGTTTGCTGCTTGGGGGGTGCGTCTTCTTCTTCAGTAACAACCATAAAACCTTCTCTCTCTTTGGAATAGATTTTAAACGAAGATATCATAGTGGGCGTAGGGTTTGAAAATTGGTGATCATCACACGGGTGACAACTAGGGAATATTCGGTCACGTGATACGCTTAGATCAGTCGCGCGCGACAAAAATATTTGATAGATCATAACTAACGTGAAGAATTACGCTCGATTTAGATAGAGGGTGGATCAAATCACGAAAAAATAGGTATTTAAATAACTCCAACCTGCTATTGGGAAACTCTCCAAGACAATACCGGAAAGCAAGCTTGGAGTGACATGGACATTCACAGGAGGATGGGTTTAGACACTGTTTGCCCGAGGAACAGGTGCATTCGGCTTGTGAAGAACAGATCGAGTCTTTGACAGAAATTCCTGCGAAAAATGTAGCACAAAACTATTGTTTCTGTTTAATCTGTATCATTGGCAGCGAGAAAAAAACAGGCGCGTAGGCTCAGTTGTTCCCGCGTCAATGTAAGGGTAAAATTCAAATATACATGTGACTTAAGTAATGACCAGGAATTCAAAACTTTTAAAATGGTGATGTAGAAAAAAGGATTTGTGAAGTATTTCAGAAAATGGTAGTTCTCATGTGTCAAAAATTGAAAAGGTTTTACCCCAAAACCAAATGAGCCTGACACTTTCCAAATCTCAGCTTATTTTAGGAAAGTTCTCAGCACCAATTTCAACTACCACCCAGCCTATAGGGTAGTGGCTTATTTACATTCAATTCATGATTTAAGAAAAAGTATTTGTAAACTTGGAGAAGATTAGAGTTCTTTTTCAAATAGTTTATCTATCCACAAACCTAAATACACGTTTGTTCCTCCAATTTTTCCGAGTTGGTATCGGTTACAGCCCCCAACATTGTCGAGCGCATCGACCCCGCCATCTGGTAAAGTGACTTCATAAAATGTTTGCATCTGTAAGTCTTCCAGTTTGCGACATTCCTTTTTCTTCAAGTATCCGTTTTGGAACATGTGTAGTGCTATATGTTTCTCTTTTTCGGTTATATGCACATTCTCGACTCCACCTTCTTCTGAGGCCGAGGGGACCATAAAGTCCTCGTGCATGACCAAGAAACCAGCGTCGTTTATTATAAAGTACGAGTAGTCTTCAGTTTCTCTGCATTTGGGGTAAGCATCAGTAAGCAGCCTTTTGGATTCGAATAGACGTGAAAACTGTCGTTAACTTTTGGTTAAGAACAACATTTTAAAAACATCACAAATTTTTGCAGATCCGCCTTTGTCTACTTTAAAAATCGAGAGAACTTGATATCTTTCCTGTTCCGCCTCGTTTGTTTGGGTGGGGTGTTTTGGTTTCGAAATTTAATTGAATGTTTCCTAACGAAGACCATCTTCACCTAACTGATGTCAACAACAACTGGGCTAGCTTTGCAGATGGAACGCAACTGCTAGATAAGTTGTGTTATATAAATCTATTTAAAAAGTTAATAAAATTGGAAAAAACCAAGCTATCCGTTGTTGTGGACCAGACTTTAAAAAATTCGACTGCAAATAAATCTTCTTTTAAATGTGACGATATAATATCCGCCCAAATGGTCGAAATATCAGTCATTTTCGCCCTTTTAGGATCATCCTAACTATTTGACTCAGTTACTTCAGAGATCAAAAGCGCTGTATTTATTATAATACAGGAATACCTGCAGTAAGCAATTTAGTGTTAACAACTGAGTTTAAAACGTAAATTGACCATCATAAAGAGTAAAAAAGCTGACGTTTCGAGCGTTAGCCCTTCGTCAGCGCTCTGACGAAGGGTTAATGCTCGAAATGTCAACTTTTTTACTCTTTACGGTGGTTAATTTACGTTTTCAACTCAGTTGTAATACTAAATTACCTGCTATACTCTTCCACAGACGCAGCACCACAGTTTCTTCAGAAACTTACTCCCTTTATCTACCTGCAGTAAGCTTACCTGTAAAAATACCTCAATGGAAAATCTGCCCCCAATACACCAAGTGCTTCATCATAAGCCCGATACAAGTGATTTGATTCACCGTGAAATAAGGCACGGGCTGCAGTTATTACCTCTCCAGCCCCTCCCACATCCAAATACGGTGTTGTAAGCGTGAGTAATCCGTGATGAAGTAAGGCTGTGTTATACCTGTTATAGACACAAAAATCTCTTCAGTTAGAACACAACCTTTAGCAGATATGTCTCTGTAAAAGGAATGAGCGTATTTTACCCGAACCAGACATGGATTCGACCTCACCGAAAAAATGTTGATATGCTTCCTATTGACATTCTTTGAGTAAGAAGGATCAAACTTCATAAATAGAGCGAAAAATGATTAACCGATTGAAAATTCAAAAAATAATGCCACATACCATGGTCTCTTTCTTGGATCGTAATTTTTTGGCAAGGCTCCACCAGGGGTTTGTCTGAATACACCGTTAGCTGTACCTATGTACCTCCAGATCACGTACTGTGTGAAGTTTGTTTTACTGTGCAACCAAATATCATCCAGTTTCCAAGTAGCAGTCACCGAGTCTCGTATACCACTTCTTAGTTTGGAGTATGACTCGCTACCAGGTCGTTTCGTCATATAGTTGCCAAGTGACAGAACAGTTACATTGGTCTCCTGTGATCCTATATACGTGTACGGGTCTAAGAAGGCATCGGGGGCAAATTTCACAACGGTGGTGTCTGAAGAAAAGAGCAAATCAGTTGGATAGAATTAGCCAGGATTTGAATCTTTACCAGGCCCACCAGCTGTTTGGATATTTACCTTTAGCTGTCGTATTACCGAAATATGAGCAAAGTTTCTTCGGCGGTAACAGGTCTATTCTGTGATACGTGAATGTGTAGCCTAATGGAAAAAACAGAATAAATCTGTTTGGATCTGTTCTTTACTATAAATGTATCAATAAAGACCACTCAGACTTTGATTATTGACCGACAATAAAGTTAGTCAGTAACTTATTCGGACAGAGAGTCCAATAGGCTAGCGGAAAAACTAACAGACAGACAGGTAGTAATATAGGCACCAAGAAACAAACAGACAGAAAGACAGAATAACTCATGACCAACAGGCAGACACAGTCGGAAACACGCAATTGAGAATAAAAATTCGTAGTTAACAGTGTGTAGAATTTTGTTTATTTAACAACAAAACATTCACAACATCCATACCATGTGGGATCTGCAGAGGTCTTAACACATCATTCTTTAAAGAGGGAGGTATAACAACACAAACAGAAAATTCCGTCTCTAACACAGGATACCAGTGGTAAGTTGAATCAATAGACGTCTCAGTGACTCCATCTAAAGTAACACCTCCTTTTGGTAAATAGCGAGTGGCTTTGAATGATTTAGACCCTTTTGTGCCGCTGGTAAAGTAATGAAACCTTCGGAGTAATGATTTTGAATATCAGTTTACACCAGGAATTTAAACGTAATTTATAGGATATTGGGCGAATATAGGAGTTTGTACTCACGTCCAGTTATCTCGAGCTTCAGCGACTCCCCCTTGAGTGCACAACTTTTTCGTAAATGATGTACCGAGCGAAAGCCCTCATTAGAACGAAGGAAAGAGCTCTTTCTCAAAAGTTACGTCTGCAGCCTATTTGCTAATTTTTCTGTTATGTTTATAATAATTATTTGTAGGTATCGATTTATTAGTGTTAATTCGTAAGTTAATGTACTGAATCAATCTAAGCATATGAATTTATATGGCACTTATTAAACTCCATAGTTTCCAAAGGGATAGAAACGTAAACTGCTTTACATTTGCTTCATGCAGCATTGATATAATTGTCATATTTGATTACGAAATCTATTCTTGTTGAAATATTATAAATGGTGCTCAAAGACCTCGGTGCCAGGCAAAGCTATGAACAACATACTTTGTCATTGATTCAAAGACTTCCTTGAAGTCTGCCTCTGGTCGCTCAAGGTTCCTTATGTCCATATAAATAGGATGCCCATAAGCGTCAGCTGGTGCTGGGAGGAGTGGATGGATCAGGGTCCTTCCAGATTTAGTGATCATAAAAGTATAAGTGGTTCTTCCTTGCTTGAAATATTTGGTGAAGTCAGGCATTAGGTCTTCAATGTTAATGTCAGTTCCAGCAACACCTATGAACTTTCCATGGTTATAGCAAGCTATGGTGATAGATACCAGAAGTCCTGGAGAATAATTATCATCAGTTGATAAATAAATACATTAATGGAGAGTGTGTGGTGTCAAACCGTAAGGAAACGATATTAAACGAAGAAGAATTCAAATCGACCAAGTAGAGCATGATGAAGCTAAAATAATGCAATTCCGAATAACTCCATGAAAATTTGTAACTCAGAATGGGTGATATTTGCAAGGAAGATTAATGCATCTGGTCACACTCATCTTTTCTTTTCCTGACCTGTAATTTCAGCGAAGGAAGGCAGATGAAGACGATGAAAACAATAACAACAAACAGGAAGGACGATAACAGTTAAAGTATCATAATGCAGCAGATGAAAAGGAAGGTACTTAGTGCAAACAATGCAACGATAACAACTAAACCATAAAAGACGACTAAGAAAAACTTGGGTAAGAAATTAACACGCGAATGAGGAATATTTAGAGTAGTTCAAATTACATCTTGTTTTCAGCTTTGGGGACCGAACCAACTAAACATGTTCGTATTTTCTCAGTTTAACTTTCCGAAAGATCTACATGCTATTGTCTCAATATAGAAGTTTATTAAGTAATGGAGCCAGCCTTCTGTCTCTTCCTCCACCGCGAAGGATTCAGAACACAGACCTACCATTTGAACTAGAGATAACAAGAAAGGCTTTGTAGTATTGTGAGCCATGAAAAACATTCAAATCTCTAAATCTATTGTTCACCATTACCAATTCTAAGGCCTATTACTATGCCTAACCTGTTCCCCAAGCATCAACATACGGAACAGAGACAATTGGTTGACTAAACTGTTCAGCAAACAAGTCATAATAAGTAGCCATTTTACTTCTCAGCGTTCTGATGTCTTCTATGTAGGTGTAACTTCCACGCTAAGGGGAAAGTAAACGAGACTGTTATTTAAATACATTAACGTGATTAAATGATTACACAGCACACAGAGAGGCTGAAGAAATTTTGGCCTAAACTCTCTCGCTCTTGAGATCTTCATATTGCGCACCTGTTTATTGCATTCCCTTTGGTACGGATCTGACAAGAGTAAACTTCACTAAATGTATTATTAAATACTAGAAATGTAGTTTTTTTTTATTACCGCTACGTCTCCAACAGATGTATTTGCCGCAACACCATATTTTGTCCCGTTTTGGTTGGCAATGTGGATCAGAATGTCTTCTTGGTTTTTATTGAATCCATATGTTAGAATGATGACGGAGTTGTTAAGCTCCACATTCCTGTCTCTTATTGTGACAAATGAATCTTTGATTTCGGTTTCGTCCGTTGGAGCTCCATCTGTGAGAAATATGATGACCCTTTTCCTTTTTTTTCCCGAGCCTCTGGCTACTGATCCTTGCAGTAGGTCGAACGCTTTCTCAAAGGCTGGTTTAAACTTCGTATACCCTGGAAAGCAACAAAAGTACGATTGAAGACTGATTATGTAAAACGTCCGTGAGAGAGTGAGTCAAAGAAGTGATGCGAGGGCTTTTTGAAGATTCTAAACCATTATCTTTTGAACTCCGAGACCTGAGAAGTGAACTCACAGAGTGAAAAACGTTTTAAGTTTTGAGCTTTGTCCTTTGATGACTGCATGTACGCAAGAACCCAGAACTCTATCGTCTAGTTTCCCAGAAAATAGTTCCAAATGACTTTTTATCTTTCGTTCTTTAGCCTTAAAGGCTGGTAAATAAGTTCTTAGTCAATCGACAAAAATTCTTACCATTGGAGGCTGCCAGATTTGTCACAAAGTACTTCATGTTTCTTACATTTGGAGGTATTGCAAGAGCGAGTTGTTTACTGTAGCAGTTTTCACTGTTTGGTCACGTGGTACCCTCACCTCTCGAAAAACAACCACTATTTCACAACTGTCTCCATCATTGTTATTCTGGCCTTGAGAGGATTACCTGCTCACCGTAAGTGGGGAAATAAATAAAAAAACTCTCTCTATGGATGAGCCTAACCCTAAACCCAGCCTTTCAAGAACAATGTAGTGGCAACTAGCTTAGCAACCTGGTCTTTGGGGTTCAATGTATCCAGCACGGTTTTTGCAGCTTCTTTGGCTTTATCTAGTTTGTCTCCGACCATAGAATAGCTTGTATCAATCACAAGCACCACATCTTTAGCTTCAGGCGTAGCAGTCTCCACATAAAATGGTCTGAAGCGAGGGTCATAACCGTCACACTTTACGGTGTCGTCATACGCTGGAAAGTTTGTCATGACACCCTGTTCTGATCCAAAATACTGCCACTTGACAGAAGGATATTCATCTGAGATGGCTTTCATTTCTTTCAAAATCGTCCTGTCTAGATGTATTGGATTTTTTGGAGCAGTTCCAGCGATCTTCAAACACATACTGTTAAGATTTACTTTAGAGCGGAACCTCACATCATACTTTAGTGTAGATTTGTCGAATTTACAGCACTCTGGAAAGGGTTCCTCTGTCGTGCCGTAAGCATGTTCGACAGCTTTTTTGAGCCGCTCTGCGATAGTAAATCTTGTCTTGAAGATATCCCTGAGTTCATTTGCCAGAGGAACGATATTGGTTCCTTGCAATTCTCGTTCGTAGTATTTGAGGCTATCAAAATACTCCTATGAAACAAAAGAAAAGAGTTAGACATATTTTTTCCTCGGCAAAGTTTCGAGCTTCAGAACGTCTTGGTTAATAAGCACAGTCAGGTCAATTTGGGTGATTTGCGACACATAGCGCTTGCGGCGACCAAAAATCTAATTCCAAGCGGAGCCGCTCCAAGACGCGGTTGACGAGGTGTTAGGGGGCTATTTTACAGATCGATATTGAAATAGACCAAAGTTGACGGATCTTAATCTTGCAATAAATCAATCAATCAATCGAACGAACGAACGATCGGTCGTAAACTGAAACAATAATGCAACGAAGTTCTTTAAATCTGATGAAATGTTGCGAAATACATAAACAAAATTTCATGTAAAAAGCTGGGCCTTAACGCCGATAACGAGATTAAAATGATGATAACTAATACAAACTACGCTAAAGTACCAAAAAATACAAGAATTTGGTGGCTGATTAACAGCCTATCGTTCTTATATAAATGGTAGGCGTTCACTGGCATCTGAAACAATTCTGGCCTTTAAATCTCAAATCAATTGAAAATAATTCATATATTTTCGCCCAATGCTGAAAAAATAAACCTAAGATCCGATTACATAAACAAATAGAAACGTAAACAAACGGATTAACATTGTAGCTAGGTTCGTATCCAGGATGATAGAAATAATTAAACTCATCAATAACTAATTCATTAAAAATGAGCCTTCTGGCTAGTGTCCTTAACACTATTGCCGAAGTCGTATTTTCTCATTCACTTCAAGAGGGTATAAGGAACATTTTGTGGCATGGCTTTCATTTCAACCCCCGTCATTCTTTGAGCTTGGTCATGTTTAAGTGCATTTAGAGCTTTGCATACTTCCCTAAATGCATTGCCATCTTAATGACAGTATTCACAATACAATACCTGTACAAACATCCTGGTGGTAAGATGTTTTTTGTTTTTGTTTTTTTTTGCATCTAATCGTCGCTCGTCGCGGTTGTGAATTAAACTCATCACACTATTTGCTATTTCGTGACGATTTGATGTTGACATTTGGCTATATAATTGCGAATTTGGCAATAATGGAACAAAATTAATGCAAGAGTTGAGTTGAATTAATTCAGCGATTCATCAATGACTTGAAATGGCGTTAAGTTCTACTTGCGTATTAATTAATTAAATGACGAATGGAAATAAATCTACCCAGCGATACATAATTTCCAGTTTGGAGCACCGGTTGAGGCGCTTTCTCAGGCGATTTCGAATTTGCTTTTTCTTAACATCTGTAATGCAAGAATAATCTCTGCAAAGCGCGAGCAACATATTTTTTAAGTCGTCAACATTTTAAAGCCTCATCACTATCTGTTTTGCTATCGCGTGAATTAAAAAGTCGTTAACATCAGACAGCTATGAAGAGGCGTATTCATAATGAGCCAAACAAACACTTTGCTAAAGGATGACATGATAATTTCGAAAGAGTAAATATTATCAGTTTTCGGCTTCGAAAGTCGACTCGTTCACAAAAGGTAGCTGATTCTCAGAGTTAGATATTTGTTAGAGCTCGGTTATCAATTTATCTTCAAAGTTATGTTAAATTGTGAGTAGAATTAATTCTGCCTGCGGGGTGCTCTTAAATGTGATAAATATACTATGCAAAGTGGACAACTACTCACAACTTTATGTGGCCTTTTTACTTTCGCTTTGAAGACATAAAATTTAGTGGATTTCTTTTACTGAAAGCACCATGTACTTAGTTGGACAAGTTTTAGTGTTGGATCGAATATAGACATCGATTGAATGCAAACAGTTAACAGGAAGGAAGAAATCAATCAACTGCAGCTTTAATCAACAGCACGTTTGTAGATCTCGTGACCTGGTTTCAATCTGAAATCTTGATGTTCCTAACTATATCTCATAACTTAGCATAATTAGGTCTTTCGGTGTGATTATTTTTACAGAAAAATTGGCGTTTGGGTATTTTTTCACTTTGTTTTACTGTCGGATTGATAAACAAATATGAACTGTATGAACGGACTACCACAAAATCTGCACGAGTCAAGTTTTACTAGCTTTGCGAGCGTAATATTTTAAATCATGACGACTTCGTGGTTGTAAGATACGAAAGAAAAAGGGATTTGAGATGAATCATTTCCTCGACGCACAGCCTCACAAGAGCTTCACCAAATTCAGCTCGGTTAAAGGTTTTTCACTTACTGATATTGCTTCACTCGATATTCTTGTTATCCCGTACTGTTTTCCGTTTCATCTATTATGAAAGTAGTTTTTTTTTTTTTGCATTAATCAGTATTCACTTTCGTAACTCGTTGATTTAACAACGGCGAAGTTATGTTTTGTTACACGTACCTGCGTCTCGTCAACACCGAGGCCCTCCTTCGCAAAGGTTTGTAGCTTTTGTCCTATGAAAGAGGGTTCGATTAAAAGACTTGCATAAGCTTTGGATGAGAACGACAAGAACGTAAGGAATATCAGCACAATTTGACGTCTAATTAGACCGCGAGCGCTGTGGACAGAAACCATTTTGAGATTCCCTTCCTCATGTACGGAAGTTCCTTTTTAATGTTCGGCAAATAATTCTGCGAAACTATTTATGCGTTAGCAATTTGCATCTGAATGGAAGCATTATGAAGGGCATGTTAATTGAGCGACTATTTTGAACACTCTTAAGGCGTTTTGAAACCGCAGCAGGAAATTAGTGTAATGGTATTCTCTAACAAAACCCTCATACAGGAGCGAAACGGAAAAAACTCCTCTCGTACGGGTTGAAAACCGAGGTTGAATGTACAACAAACGTAACCGTGAGCTTATCTATTGTAGCGCAGAATCTTAACCCATCTCTTTGGTTTCTTTTCATTCTGAGCCTGTCCGACAACTGACGGCACTGCGCTCACTTACTCAAGCGTATTAAGGCTTGGCTACCTAATTAAATGTGCATAATTTGTAAATGCTATTTTAATTGTTTTCATGCTCGCAACGATAAATCAAACTGATTTATAAATTTTTCTCCATAGAAAAAACAGGTTCCTCGTGATTTCAAATGTCATATGACATTGCCTTTTCAGTGACATCACAAAACACGTTTCCTCACACGGAGTAAATTTGCAAACCTTAATCCCAGAGTTTTTTGAGACTTGTATGCTACAAAGACTGCGTAATGAATCTCTCCTGATTATGACAGTCGAGTGCTATAAGTCCGTTTCCAACATGCTTTGTTTGCAGTGATGTTACTGACTGCAAGACTCAAATGTCGTAAGTCTTCAGAGGTTGGTAAATTTCGCTTCTCCGATACAGTTAAGTCGTTCTCTTTGGTCAAATGTTATGAGTAAGTCGTCTGTAAGGCGTCGCTCTCTGAATGATCGTGGCTCTTCTAAAACGTGATCTATCGATCGATCGAGTTCCCTTATTATTTTCCCGTTAATTTGAGCATCACATGGGGCAATTGGAAGGATCCTGGCGAACATAGAGAAAGAAAGCTTGGCTTATTTCGAGTTAGGCATCTTTTTTGGATACACCATGTGTAACTGCTATATTCTAGACTGAAAACTCGAACTGGTTTTATTTTTTTCCAAACGAGACAGGATATGGAACTAAAGTTAGACCTTAAGGAATGAAAGTCGTTCACAACAAATATCATTTAAGGAAACATGGGTTAGGAATGTACAGACTAAACAGAATTGACCGATTGCATTTTTATCTTATCTTTGTGTCTTTACAGTAAGCGACATTGTTACTCTTGGTTATCGATCAATGCTACCGTTACATCTGTTGTTTACATTAAGTTGGTCACCTAGGGATATCAATTTTTCTATTTCCAACACAGTTTATTTATTATGCTAATAGTCGATGAGAGCTTGGATTTTAAATCCTAAACATTGATTGTATTTACAGGCCTCGTTTGCACTTCGAAAATATGCTACGAAAAGAAAATACTTCCCTATTTTTCCCTCACCTATAAGAGTCCCTTGGAGTTGTTTTTAGCTCTCATTTTCATATTTGAAACAAGATATCCTTGAAATATGAGATAGCATAGATATTATATTGCTTAGTAAATGACTCCTCTCTTGGAGATGACTTTGTCAATGGACGCTGTTGATAAAGGGAAATTTTTCTGACCAGAATTACAAAATATGGAGAATTAACCTTGCAGTAAGAGAAATGCGAAGCGTTTATTTTATAAATCGTAGTAGCTTGTGCCTCAAACAGGTTCAATGCGATAAGGCTCGGCTAAAATTATTTAAGCATATGATATAATATTTATAACACCTTATTAGATTAATAGCAGGATCTGTGTAAAAATAGGGGAGGCCGCACCGTTACATATATGTCACCGGATCATCCTTTCGTTTACGAACCACTTCCGGTAGAGTGAAAGGATTATCAAGTTCTACTTAATGTAAACCCTTATGATAATGTCCATAGGGTGGTGCAGAAGCGTTAGGAAAAGATGGCGTTATCTGATCATAACTGGGAGGTGGCGGTATATTTACACTTGCGCTATTCTCAGGAAAATGAAACTTAGGTCTGTATGGGTATCCTGGTGGACGGGTGATAAACGGCAGTGCGTTGCGTTCCACCGCTGGAGCCGGGGCTAAGAATGTAATCGGTTTTGGAAAATATTTTCTGTTACATTTAACAAAGATGAAAGTAAGCACAATAATGACAGCGATGGACCCCAGAACAATACCAACAATGGCACCTGCCGAGAGACCACCCTTATCGTCGTCATCTTCTGGATTGGTGGGGTTGGTTGGAATATTACCGCTTCCTGGGGCTCTCGTGCCTGCAGAATAAACAATTAAGAACATATATCAGTTGATGCACACTTCAGGAAAAAGTGTCTTCGAATAAACAGTTTAAGATCTACCTTGTGTGCCACCATAGCAGGTATTGATATCTGCGCAGTAATTCTTGGAAAGAGGAGTATTGAACTTATCTCTGACGCACCAATAGCAGCCCACGACTCCGTCACATGACTTTGAATCAGGCTTCTTGTCACATTGTGGGTCGAAACATTTCCCTAAGCCATTTACTGAAGGATCATTTACTCGCTCAGAGAGAACAACAGTCGCTGGCACGGGACAAATGGAAATACTGCAAGAAAATAAAGCTGGTAAGCTTACATACGAAACCCGGTGCTATCAACTTTTCACAACATGATAAGCTTACTTGCTGGGAGGAAATTCACTCCTACAGTAATGGAATTCAAGTCGTGAGGAACAAGGGCATTCGCAACTCAATCCCTTCACGCTGGAACATTCTTTGTTACTGGAGCAGCTGCAAGTCTTAGATGAACACGAGCCATCCCTTGATATGATTCCTGTTGATGTAAAAGAGAAAAGAGACGTCCTCAGTGTAAATTGAATGTATTTTTTATTGTAAAACACCTGTCAGATTCTTTCCATCTCTCTTACCCAAAAAAGCATTACTTCCACCAACTTTCAAGAGCTGATACTTCTTGCAACGTTGTCCATTCTCAAGAGTACTCACTCCTTGAAATGGAAGCTTTAGCTCGTAAAAGCTCTGCAACCCGATTTTCTCCAAATTTCGACATTCCTTCTTCACCAGATAACCTTTTTGTATCAGATCTTAATTCGGAGATGTCTTGTTCTTTTTCTGTGATGTGAACATACTCCAGAGTTTTAGCTGTTATATCTGGCTGTAGGAAATCATTGTGCATGATTAGGAATCCAGCTCTGTCCAAAACAAAACAATCATAGCTGCTCTCCTCACACTTTGGGTATGTATCTGTTAGGAGTCTGAAACAAAAGTATTTAGTTATTATTAAGGCAAAAACTAGAATAAGACAACCTCGGTTTAAACGGTATTAGCCCGGAAAGGAAGTCAACTCAGTACTTTAAGTATCTATGGTTGGAATACTAATAGAATGACCTGTTTTCACAAAGTAAAATAGACACAAAGATATCATAGCTATGTAATAGAAGTGCGGTCTAAAAATTATGATACGCTTACTTTTGGAAGTATGATAGGGGAAAATCTGCGCCCATGACTCCAATAACCTGATCACTTATACTATGCTGGCTGTTTGTCTCACCGCGGTAGAGGGTGTGGGCTGCAGTTATCACCACTCCTGCACCGAAGGCGTCTATATAGGGCGTGGAGAGGGCAACTGACCCCGTATTGCTGAGAGCGGTGTGATACCTAAAAAATGACAAAAGATGAAATGATAATATGACATATCATATGGTTACTAAAGCTTAATCGCCCAATGGGATCGGAATGTGGGACTTTCGGGTGGATTATCATACATTTCTGTTTGTGAACTAATGATGTCTACACAGAGGATGGAAGACAAATCTTGGTTGACTCCAAAGACACTTTTTAAAGTTAAAAGACGATGGAAGAATGTGAAACATACTCCCAATGTAAATTTTACAACCATATACTACTTACCATGGTCTTTTCCTCGGATCGTAAGATTTGGCCAGCAAAGTTCCAGGTGTCATTCTAAAAACACCATTGGCTGTGCCAACATATCTCCAGACAAGATATTTAGTGTACTCCGTCTTTTCTCGAAACCAAATATCTTCTACCTTCTTGGTAGCTATGACTGTACTACGTATGCCAGTTTTAAATCCGGGGTTGATTGCTCTTGCACTTTTCATAAATCTTTCGTAAGCGTTCACTTTAGATACTGACTCATCCAATCCAAGGTATTTGTATGGATCTGTAAAGGCTTCGGCACTAAACTTTACCAAAGTTGAATCTGTGACAATAATAAAAGTTGTGATATTGCTCTATAATATGATGCAACAGTTAAGTGTTGCGATATCTTTTAAAAATCATTGAGCATAAATAGCAATGACGACGACAACAGTTCATGGATGTGGAAGGGCGGGGGGCTTACAAACCTTTTGCTGCATATCTTGAAAAGTGAACGCATGGCGAATCCGGCTTCACCAAGTCCAAGCGATGGTATAAGAATTCAAAATCTGCGTAGAAAAGCGCGCAACATTTAAAGGTACAACAAACATGTACGTGAGGGAATTCAATCACAAAATAAAGTTGCATTTTAAGGATCTATAAGGTCAGTCGTTATCGAAGAGACATAAAGTCGGTCAATATCTTTCTGATAATTTGCATCTTTTCCAATGATGTTTTGGTTTACCGGAAGGAATAGTCTGAGTGTCCTGTGTTTCATCCTTATCGCCATCTTTAACCACAATCGTAACAGTAAAATTAGTGTGCTGAACTGGTTCCCAGGAATAGGTCGACCGATAAGTTGCAACTGTTACTCCTTCCTCCACTTGTCCACCACGAGCCAGGAAACGTTTTGATGGAAATGTTTTACGTCCAGATTTACCACTTGGAAAAGAAAAAATAAAATCATTCAATTTTCTTATGTTCAACTTGTTAATGGTTGTTTCGTCTGAACTATATGAGATCTTTGTTTCTAAAACAAAAGAAATCGAATTCAAATTTAGAGCAAAATATTTTTTTGTCTTGTCGCGAACGTGGGACAAAGAAAAAATTCTGAGTCCCCATGAGGAATCGAACTTCAGACCTGCGGATTCCGAAAAAAAACATCTTTGTCTATTTCTTTACCGAGCTCAAAACTTACCTTCTCTCGTAGTTATATCTACAACCGTTACGCTTTCGACATTGCTGATCCAAACAGTAGTCAGGACGCGTGTCATATGAACTTCATAATAGACCTCGCTCACCGTAGAGTCTCTGTAGCTCAGTAGTTAGAGCATCGGAGCACAGAATCCGAAGGTTTCTCTAAAGGAACTCAGAATTTTTTCTTTGTCCTACGCTCGTGAGAAGACGAAAAAACATCTTTCTCTATTTCTTTACCGAGCTCAAACCAACTCAAACCGTACCATCCCTCGTATTTCTATCTACATCTCTTTTTTTATCGTTGTTTTGAATTGATTCAGAAGAAATACATCGAAACTAGTTTCCATTTTCCTTTCCCCAATGAAAACAACAACAAATTCCTTATTCTTAGCTGCCTTTCTCGTTCATAGCGAAGCTACGATGGGCTTTGGCCCTAGCAATTACTTCGAAGAGTCCATTACCTTTTGATTGATAGAAACACTGAGGTAAACTCGGGTTCAGGTTCTAAAGCTGTTATATCCATGAAAATGGGGTCACCGAATGCATCTGAAGGGGCTAGTAAAAGAGGGTGCATCATGGTCCTCCCAGAACTGTCCACCATGAAAGCGTAGCTTGATTGGCCTCTCTGAAAGTATGTGATTTCCGATAGAAGGTCTTCCATGCTAATATCAGTACCAACAACACCGATGAATTTCCCTTGGTAATAGCATGGGAGTGTTATGGAAGTTAACAGACCTGTCGAGATAGATATACAAGTTCAATGGTTAACTAGTCCCACACACTCCTCTACATGCATGGTCTTGGACGACTTTGCTGTAATGATCTTAGTGTTCATTTTGTCTCGCAGAAAATGATTCCCACCAAGTGAGCTTTGAGAGAGGAATTTTGATTTCTTGAGCTGAAGGAGAATCGAAATGAACAAAGGGTAGCAGGGCTGAGCAAGTCCAAGAAACAAGTGATTAAAAAAAATAGAGAACTAGGTTAAAAACCGTAACCAGAAAAGGCTGACTAAATCATCTCGAGACCATTTTTGCGGCACTAGTCGACCACATCAAACCTCTTGATCGGCTTGTATCCTCACGATTACACATTTAATTAATAATAGCCCTTCATTAATTATTGTACAAGTTTAACATACCAAAAACAGCTGTAACTCGTTATTTTATCTGCTACTATTACACCGGACTCTTACCCGTGCCAAAAGCATCAATGTAAGGAATGGATATGATTGGTGCATCGCGCACTAAGTTTTCAGAGAAGAAATCGTAATACGTTGCCAAGTCTCTTCGCAAATTTTCTGTGTTTCCCACGTAAGTAAATTTCCCTGCCGATAATAAAAAGAAAGTAGTGAGAAGTTTAACTTCAGCCCTCTGTGAATGACCAAGGAGGTCTTCCAAAGGGCAACTGATACACTAAGCTCCCATATGTCTACAGAGTTGTTCTTGAGTACGAGTAATCAATACTGTTTTGATCCCTTGCCCCAAGCTAAGCTCATTTATCTTGTTATTGAACAGGATGCGATGTCTTCACATTTCCTATTAGCTTAGAAGCTTCTAAACTGATGGATAAATAATGAGAATGCTGAGGATTTCCTGTAAAAGGGCTGGCTATGGAAATCAAGACGGCCTGCATAGCTCTGGTCAGGTATGTCGGCCCTCCTGTGACAGTAAAAGTGAAACGTCACCACGGCTAAAATCTCTCGATTACCAAATTGGAAGGTTTAAAGTTCGGATCTTTATGGGTAGCCTGGATTTTTCTTCATCCTGCGCTATTGACAGGGCCGTGAATACGGTGGTTGTACTTACAGTAACGTCAGAGGTTTGCGATACTCCATATCGTCCACCATCTTGATTAGCAATATCTTGAAGGATTTGTAAGTCCTGTTCCATCCCGTACGTCATTATTACCACCTTGTTATTAAGCTCTGCGTTCTTTGTTTGTATTGTTTGCATGATTTCCGTTGGTTCGTCGGTTGGTTTACCATCCGTTAGAAAGATTATGACTTTCGTCCTTGAGGTTTCTCTTCCAGAAGAGGAACCTTTCAGCAGATTGAAGGCTGAGCGGAAAGCTTTGGAGTATTGAGTTTCTCCTGAATTAAAAAAACCAAAAAAAACCCACAGGATTATGGTTATCATAAGTTCATGAAGAGCCTTAGAAGCTGTTTTGGACTTTACACATAGATGAGAAAGGCTGCAAACTACTGAATTGACTCAGATCAAGCTAAATTTGGCATAATTCAACATTGTACCTACAAAACTTAAAACTCTCATTTTGTCGACTTTGTTTTGATAATCAGTAAACATGTCATGAAGGTCACATTCAGGGACTGCTGATGACATGGAAAAGAACGCTAGTTGATTTTTACCTCCAGCAGACAGTGAATCAACATAGCTGTCCATGTATTTTACATTGATTGGTGTGGCATCTGCTAAACGTTCGCTGTGGCAGTCACGCCCATCACCTCTGTACCCTGTTGGTGTGGCTGCTTTATCACTGAAGCTTACTATTCCGATCTATGATAAAGAAGGGAAAATAATATTTTCTCCAAAGCATTTTATAAGTTAGTGAGTGAACGATTCCTGAGGTCAGGCGGTGGTAAGTAGTTAGGTCAATCGTTAAGTCAGCTACCTCGCTAACATGCAAACATAGCGTTTGCAAATCACCGTGTTTTAGTTGTTGACAACTCAGTCGATAGTTAAGCGAATCAATTGATCATTCATTTAAGTCCTTTATTCAACGCTTTAGTATATGCTGTGTGAAAGATCGCTTCTCAATTATATTAGGGTTAAAGGAGAAGGGAATCTAATAATGTGTAAAACATTTTTTCCTTTTATTTCCGTTGTGAAATAGGATTATCAAACGATTGCAGAATGCTTTACACTCATACAAACAAACTTTTCTTCATACTCACCCTGTCCCTGGGATTCGTTGTACTCAGAAAAGTTTTAGCAGCTTCCTTAGCGATCCTTAGCCGGCTTCCTTTCATCGATCCACTGGTGTCGAGAACAAGAACAACATCCTTTGGCTTCGGCGTGGCCGTTTCCACGTAAAATGGCCTGAAACGAGGATCATAAGATCTGCAATCTTCCGTATCCTCAAATGCAGGGTAATTAGCCAACGTGCCTTCTTCTGATGCAAAATATTGCCACTTGATGAAAGGATTATCTTGCAAAATACTTTTGATCTCCTCCACGACTGAATTGGCGACATGTTTAGGTGATGGGGGAGCATTTTGGGATACTTTTACGCACGCACTTGATATGTCGAGTCGTTTGCGAAATCTGGAGTCATATTCTACATTTTCAGATGAACTTGACACTCGACAGCATTCTGTCGGGATTGATGAGGGAGGTGTGGGCCAGGAGGACTCAACAGCTGTTTTAAGCCTTTGTACAACGTGAAACCTGTCTCTGAATTTGTTTGAGACACTTGCTACCAGATTGGGGATAAGTTGACTGCCATCCACGACTGTCTCTGTAAACTTTAACCTGTCAAAATGCTCCTAGATAATAAATAATCAAGATTTACAAGACGAAATAGATAAAAGAAGAGATAAACTAGGATTTTTAAAAGAAGCCAACAACTGATGTGACGACTCTTTTCATGTCACCGGTGTACTGTCAGTTGAACTGGTACGTTTAAACTGAGATTGAGATGGCTGGAGGAAGAAACAGAGTCAAAAGATGAGACTTTGAGACTGGGATTAAGCAAGAAGGACTTAAACGGGTATGGAGATGAAAATTATTTATTCTTTGCTTATAGTTACTGTGAGACATAATCATATTTTAAGGATTTTGTTTCATCGTTCGCTTTTCCCTTTTCATTATTTCATTTTAATTCTTGAGTGTATTTAAGATAAAGAAAATGTAATCAAATTTCCTTCGAATCGATTATTACATTGCATTGTCATTATTTGTTGTCACGTGATATGCATCTTTATTTTTCAACAGTAATTTTACTTTCGTTCAGCATTGTTTCTGTTTTGTCGACCTACAAATGAATCATATTTCATTGTCTGAATGTCAGTTTGAGTACTTTGTTAATGCGGAAAAGCTTTTCCTTTTACCAAAAATATGACTGTATGATCAAATTAAAGAAGAGTCATCTTTTCATTCTTGAAAACAATATCGCCTGAAAATTAGTTATCTGTCTAAATGTAAAAATTGGGCTCAGATTACTGATAACTCAGTAAAATATTAAATAACCATGTAATCCTTGTGTCACACTGCAAGTTTACTGAACAGAGTGCTGTCAAGAACTCGACGCCACAGCTTCCCTGTCAATGTTTGATACCTTTATGATTGCACAGTGTTTATTGAGTGGAGCAAAGGAAATCTGTGGCAACGGTGACCGGTCGTAGGTTTTGTATACGTACTCCTCTCTAGTTGCACCTCTAAAAATTATGTGTAGCTCATTGGAGCTGGATCGGGGAGCATGAAACTGTATGAAAACTATGATCTATTTGTATCAACACTTCTTAAAATGAATAGTTAAATTATTTAGCAGCAGAAATAACACGAAATTTTGTTGGTGAGCAATAAAGCATTGCAGGACGTAAACATTTACACGATCTTTTCTTGTGCAAAATATTACACCAATATTTCTGATACACACAGGAATTGGAAGGACTTCACGTTTATCCAAACTATGAATCTTGATCTTACCTGCCAATCAGAGACGCCAAGTCCGTCTGTGGCTAGTTTGGTTAGTGTTTGACTGAAAAGTCTTGGATCTAGTAAATCTGCTGTGCAACACGGACAAAACGTCATCAAAAAAAGCATTACAGCGACCGAATTCCCATCTCCACGAAGGAACGACGAAGACACCATGTTTTTGTGATGACAGTCGTACTCAGCACTGTCCTCTTGTCGTGTTTCAACTCGTTTTAAGGGGATACTGCTTATGTTGAACCCCCACGCTTTTTCCTGGCTAGTATTTTTTCGATCTTAACGAATGACGTTAATTACCTGATCTCAATATTTCCATTTCGTGATTGTAGCCACAAGAATTTGCATTTCTATTTAAAGTCATTTAACTGCGAAATTTTTTTATATTGTTTTTCTTTCAATTGAACTACCGTTGTATGTTATGTTTCTTTTCAAGAAGTTCGCATTTTTGCGTGAGGTTTTGTAAGAATTATGTAACGCCCGTAGCATTTTATTTCTCACCAGTAGAAACGTTGTCTTCGTTAGATAATTTTCACTGCTAGTTGCACTAAGTAAGTCGTTTCGTTAGTTTTTGCCGTGTTACTTTTGTCTAAGAGTTTTACTGCCGGACCTGATTACGCCAGAAATGTTAAGTTTGTTTCTATTTCACGTGGCTCTGTCGTTACTCTTGATGTTGCTATATTTGTACTTGGATATTTGTACTAATTACTTACTTTCAGTCGAATCACGTTTACACATGTACACATCTCTACATCCAAATAGTTGTCTATCTAAGATTTAGATTAATCGTGCATTCAGGAAGTATTTAGCTACAGTGATTATGAACACACAGAAGTTATGTTATTACATATTCGATCACGTCAGATAGGTTGCGCAAACAACTCTATCGGATCTGATACATTAATTGCATTCTGGCGGAAGGTTGTCTGTTTAAATACACTTTTAGCCTTATCACAACCATTTTTTTTTTTGGAATCGATGAAATGCCGTAATAATCGGTTGTTCGACCGGAATTTGCTCAGTTCAATTCGCCTTGTTCAAAAATGCCAAAAAATTACATGACATTTGCCTCTAATTTTTTTTTTTCGTTTCCAGGCCCCCAATAGTGACACAAAATCATGGCGGAAATTGTTAATTTTTTAGCGAAAAGCAGAACTAGACAAAGTTAACGATAACTTTATCTAAATGTACGGTTAGATTTACGATACATATTTATTACTCTATCTATAAGTCGCAAAATACTTTGGAAAAGTGAAAAATAAACCATGTAAATCGGGCTTCGAAGTCGTCGAACTTGAAAGAAGTCGTGACTGGCATTGACCGCTCGGCCAAACAAACTCATCACTTCAAGCGGCCTGGAGCGGCCTAGTCGTTTATGTACGGGTTGATCTGGAAAGCCTGGGATCTAATAAACATTTTGGCTCCAAATTCGTACGTGTTGAAGCGAAAAAATATATGTAAATCGGCGATTGAAAAGTACTTCTTCGCAGATGTTGGCGATGTTGCGTAATGCCCGCGCTATTCTTGTAATTTGCATTACGTTTGTGTTGTTTTGTGCAGTAGAGGCCGTGCAAAACGACGAAGAAAAGAAGAAAAACGGCGATGGCGGGAATTACAGCCACAAAGAATATCCATCATTTCAGGCCCAACTAAACAAGTAATCTTTGAATCAATAAATTCCAAATATGTCGTAAATTTATGAAGTTGCACCCGATTTCATGTTCAGCAATTGATAAATGTTCTACATGTTTGTTGGCAGTAAACTTCTGTACGAATTGTACAAATCTTCAAAACAAGAGGCTGACCGTGAAGAAGAACTCGATCCAGAGGAAAGCTTAGGCAAACAAAACTCCGTTTTAAGGATACTTATACAAAAAGTCGGACAGGAGTGCGGGATCCCTGGTGTAATAATAAATCATAGGCTGATCCAAGAATTCAAAACAAAGATCTGGCGATTAAATCAAGCACTAGCCAAAGCCAAAACTATGGGAGGCAATGGGGTGAAAAAACTCTTTTCCAATTGGACAAGGGGTAAATTTTCAACTTGGAATTTTAAGATATATTACTATGAAATGGACTGTGTTATGCTCCAAAACGAAAACAATGAATTGAGGGGACAGAAAAGAAAGCTTGAAGATGATCTTAAAGATGAAGAGTGCAAGAAGGCCAAAATTGAGCAGAAAATGAAGGAAGCAGTTGCTAAAAACAAAGACATTACTAGCAAATTTCAAAAGAAATTTAAAGGGCTTGTCCAGAAATTAATGAAACTACAAAAAGATAAGAAATCAAGGGGTCCTACCAAAAGTAAAACATTTCTAGACTATAGCAAAAGGCATCAAACTAGAGTTCGAAAGCAAATGGTCACAGACTGTGAAACTTCACTTTCATTTCTTGGACTTCATAATTTTGTTGCCACTAAAGTTGAAATTTTCCATGAGAACACTCAAGAGTACGAGACTCTCACATTGGTTGATAACAATAACATTCAAAACTCATCTCGAGCCGAGACAGTCACTGATGAGGAGATTGATGACATAAATTTACTGCTGTACACAAAGGAAAGATTTAATATATCAAATGAAGCATACCATGAACTTTCTATGATTTGCAAGGAACTACCTCGGTCATGGAAAGTCAAGGAGAGGATAAAAGCTTTAAATAGTAAATGGAATCTGTCAAGTACTCCCAATGATACTTGTGGGATTCAGCAGAGCATAGAGGAACGACTAGAAGTAAGGTTGCAGACTCTTATGAAAAACAGTCCTAATGCTGCTTTCAAAGAAAATCATAAGATTCGAGTTAAACTTTCTGGGGATGGTACCAATATTGGCAAACGACTACATGTCATCAATGTTACCTTCACTGTCCTTGATGAAGGAACATTGGCTCAGGCAGCTGGTGGCAATCATTTGATAGCTGTTATAAAGGAGCCTGAAAACTATGAAACACTTTCCAAAGCATTGACAGACATCCGAAAAGATGTAGAATCTTTAAAACATTTGTCAGTGGGAACAGAGCAGTTTGAAATTGAGTGGTTCCTGGGAGGGGATTGGAAATTCCTTGCATGTGTTTGCGGTCTTGGTGCTGCCCATGCTACATACCCCTGTATTTGGTGTAAATGTCCCTTATATGACAAATATGATGGAAGAAAAGAATGGTCTCTCACTGATGTCTCAAAAGGAGCACGTTCAATTGAGGAGATTCAACAACAAGTGAATACAAGGTCAAGAACAGTGGAGAAGTACAATTCTAAACATGCTCCACTTTTTCCCTCAATTCCCATTGATCATGTTGTCATAGATTCACTTCACCTTTTTCTTAGAATTTCTGACAACCTAATTAACCTCGTCATTCAAGAGCTGCGACGTCAAGATGCACTTGACAAAAACAAAACTTTTAATGATGGTTTTAATAGATCAAAGTACAAGCACATGGCAGGCTGGGAGACTTATCTAAATGATACCCTCAAAATTCCCTTCAACTGGTTTGTCTGTAAGGATTCAAAGAAATTGAAATGGCGGGATCTAACAGGCCCAGAGAAACAGAAATTATTTAGGAACATTGATTTCACTAAGGTATTGCCCAATCACCAGAAATCTGATCAAATATCACAGTTGTGGAAACAGTTTCTAACAATTGCAAACATGTTGAGTTCCACTATTCCTCAACAGAGCAAAGAAGAAATTCAGGAGGCATCAAAATCTTTTCTGGAACAGTTTTTGAAATTGTATCACACTAAGCATGTTACTCCCTACATGCATGCACTGGTATGGCATGTGCCTGAGTTTATACAAATGTATGGTACTATCAGCTCCTTCACTCAGCAAGGTCTAGAGAAACTTAATGACAAAACAACAAAGGACTTCTTCAGATCTACCAATCAACGAGGAATGGATGCGTTAAAACAAATTGTACAAAAAAGGAACAGAATTGAATATTTCGAGGATCTTGGCAGCCAAAGAGGCACAAGAAGTGTTACTTGTGGAAACTGTAAATTAGAGGGTCATAATATTAAGACCTGTTTATCCCCATGTAGCTCATGTGCATTTAAACCATGTTGTTCTCCCTTACATGTGATCAAATCAAACAGCAAATGGGTTACGAAATGTCAAAATGAGAATATATCGGTCTAGAGATAGATGATATGGAAGTACCTTAATAAATTGTTGTTGTTATATAAAATAAATAATTTTGCAGCCCTAAATTGTACACAATACAAGCACTAACAAATTGTTATAATCTGTTACAAAAACTTGTAATAGATAAAGCTGAGATAGTGCCTTAATAAATTGTTGTTGTTATATAAAATAAATAATTTTGCAGCCCTAAATTGTACACAATACAAGCACTAACAAATTGTTATAATCTGTTATAAAAACTTGTAATAGATAAAGCTGAGATAGTGCCTTAATAAATTGTTGTTGTTATATAAAATAAATAATTTTGCAGCCCTAAATTGTACACAATACAAGCACTAACAAATTGTTATAATCTGTTATAAAAACTTGTAATAGATAAAGCTGAGATAGTGCCTATATCCCCCCGAGGAATAGGGATTATTGTTAGAATGGGCAACAACTCATCCTCTTTGGTCAACATTAATGCATTACATGTTTGCTACTGTCAGAAACATTGTGGCTACTACTACTGTTAGGATGGGGGCGATTTCCACTCATTACTGTTGTATTCAGCCTTCACACCATCCCCACGAACAAATGTAAAAATGACTTCCAAGTCACTTTCAGTGTGGCTTTCTACAAGAGTATCGCCGACATAAACAAACTCTCTTACAGGCTTTTTTTCATGAAGCCAAAATCTTACAGTTGCAGGAATGACATAACAAAAGTCTCCATTTACATTTTGAATTCTCTCAAACCACTTACTACCAAGTAGATCGCATAAATGAGAGTTATCATCAACACAATGTACTTCCCGTCCTCTTGACTTTTTTACAAATCCAATATTTTGTAAATATGTTTTATAAATATCCATGTCAATCTGCATCTCAATTCGAACCTCCGGTGACTCCCTTTTGGTTGAAAATAGACTAAACTTTACTTCGCGGCCAAGGCGGTTGAATAAAGCTGAAGCCCTGTCAGACAAGGAATCTTCACTCGGTATGAATCGTGGTACCAAGCGACCAAGACTACTTTTGTCTCTGTCAACTAAGTCATCTCCATCTCTCCATTCATCAAAGTCACTTGAATATCCAATAAAGTGAATTTTCACTTTATTTTCTATTTTGTCTCGGTCAACAATCTGCAAAGAAAATATTATCTATATCTTAGGACTATTATGATTCACTTTGACGATATAACTTACGGTAATTTTTAGTACTTACTTGAAATGATCACGGATAAAATGTTCCTGAAATAAAATTATTTAAGAATCAAGTTTCAGAACGATCCCAGTTAAACCATGAGTATTTGAGGCGACGAAAATTCCCTTTTAGGTTAACTTGCTAAATATCAGTACTGTTATATTTACTTGCATAGCGGCAAGAAAGATGGGCCAAATAACTCTCACTAGCAACGGTCAACTATGCTATCAGGTATTCTGAAGTTACTCCTTTCATGTTAAACCGAAAACTATGAAATTTGTAAATTCCTTTATCTCTTAATGAACTTATTTCTTTCGGAAGAAGTTAAAATTATTCAAAAGAAGTGTGGTTTTATACCGCATGTATTACGTTACGAGGAAATTTATCAACAAAGCAATCTCCTTACTTACCTCAATTGGATACATTTTCTCCTGATCAACTTTTTCCGGTTTTTTGGGACGTATCTTCTCGGCTTTGAGATGAATGTGGCTTTCTATTCCGAGATAAAAACCTTCTACGGGACGAGTGCGCTTTTCAGCCGCCATTTTTTCTGTCTACTTTGTTCAGCCCCAGAGCCCGCTCATTCAAACTGCGCATGAGCAGGACCAATTTTTCAGTCTCGAGCAAATGTCTCCCTCAAAGGGGTAATTTTTTGGCGGCCAGGCGTTCGTAATGGCATGGGAAATTACATGAAAGTAAAACTGCGAGAATGCATGAATGATAGCCGATCTACTCCACTGAACTCGAGAAAATTCTATAAAACTTTCTGTCTCGTTGAAAAATCCTTCGCGTTCTTTTCGTTAAAAATACTGTTCCAGAAAAATTACCTAGGATTTAAACTACTTTTCACACAAGGCAATTTTCAAGAAGCTGTTGTGGAGTGCAGTGTCAAGACGGCATCCCAGCTCACTCAAATCAATCTTTCCGCATTCCGTTTTCCCTTCAATCAATCAATCATTCCAAAATTCATTATTTCAATTTCCTGACATCATCACGATGTCAACTTACACAACGTATATATCTCAACAACAAATCCACTGGTCAACTTGCTGGCGGGCTGGTAAAGTAGAATTCATTCAAGGAATGTCAGACAACTCGCCCCCTGGACAATTAGCCCCAGCCGATTAGCCCCCAGTCTCTGGACGATTAGCCCCCCGTCTTTGGACGATTAGCCCCCAGTCCCTGGACGATTAGCCCCCAGTCTTAGTTTATGTAAAGGAGAAGTTACGTTCATTTGTTGGTCATTGACTTTTATGAGTTTGTGGCTCCTAAAGGAGCCCTTTTTTTTGTGAATGTCTATCTATATTAACATTTACTCAATTTAAATTACATGGGTTGTACGAGGTGAGCACAGGCCTGCAGAAGCTCCTTTGAATTCCTTCGGCCGTCTTCGTATTGACTCCAGAGGTCGAAGAGTCTTCTCTGCATGGTCCGATAGCTTGACCGCTGATGTCTCTTCAGCTTTTTGTCTGAAACCAGACGGATCTGCATGCTGACCAGTGTAGCTTCCCGGTGAAGTACCTGGATCAGGATTTACAGGGGCAGCTGTGATCGTCCTTTGGCGCACCGGTTCAGTCCATTGTGCCAACCCTCTAGTAGTTTCCTCTGAGTCGAAATCAGCGTCAGGATTGGCAGATGCTGAGATTTCACTTAAATTTTCACTGAGAGCGGTGCTTTCGGCCTGAGGGAAGTCACAGGTTAAGCAGCGCCAGTCGATAGACGTACCGGTTTTAACAGCATTGCGGTAATCTGCCTGCGACACGCCCGATTGACATTAACAAGTAGTCGCCAATAAGTTAAAGTTTCGAAGTTTCGTCCCTGGTTTCTTTCCTTTCTTATTTAAACAACATGACGGAGAAACATTCGTAAAGTATGTAAACAAAAAGAACACAGTTCATTTTTGTAGAATATATAAACAGAAAGAACACAGTTCACTTTATAATTCGATACGCACGGCAGAGAAACATTCATAACAAGCAAACAACAAGACAGCAAGAACGTAGTTTACTTTATAATTTAACACGCATGGCAGAGAAATGTTCGTAAAAAGCAAATAACAAGAACATTGTTTATTTCATAATATATGATAGGGAAACGTTCGTAAAAAGTAAAGGGCAAGAACATAGTTTATTTCAAGGTTGGTGGGTTGGGGGCTAATAGTCCAGAGACTGGGGGCTAATCGTCCAAATACTGGGGGCTAATCGTCCAGAGACTGGGGGCTAGTCGTCTGGGGCTAATTGTCCAGGGGGCGAGTTGTCCGGATACCGTGCGGAGGTGAGCACAGGCCTCCAGAAGCTCCTTTGAATTCCTTGGGTATCCGGACCCCAGAGACTGGGGGCTAATCGTCCAAATACTGGGGGCTAATCGTCCAGAGACTGGGGGCTAGTCGTCTGGGGCTAATTGTCCAGGGGGCGAGTTGTCCGGATACCCATTCAAGTGATCGAGGCCGTACAAGGTGTCCTTAAAATAACCCACTTAATTATTTTAACTAATTCTTAACTGAACCATTCTAGATGGCATCTTCTACTATCATGCATATTTAATTGGCTGGCCTAGCCTTAATATACTTGAGTAGGATAAGCATGCTTAAGCACTAAGTGAGTTCTCTGGGTAAGGGTAGTGCAGAGAAAGACTTAATCGGAGAAACTTACGTTCCGACAACCTCAGTGCAAGTCGTCAGAAGAGTCATGTTAAAATATTATGTCGATCGTGTGCTGTAAGTCCGTTTCCAGCAAGCTTTGTTTGTAGTGATGTTATTGACTGCAAGACTCAAATGTCGTAAGTCTTCAGTGGTTAGTAAATTTCATTTCTCCGGTAACGTTAAGTCGTTCTCCTTGGTTAAATGTCATGAGTAAGTCGTCTATATGGTGCGGATCTTGGCGAACACAGAGAAAGAAGGGCTGGCTGATTTCGAGTAAGGTAATTTTTGCGATACACCATGTGAAACTATTATATTCTAGGCTGGAGACTCGAACTAGTTTCATTCTTACCAAGGGAGAAAGGATAGGGAACTAAACGGGGACCTCATTGAGCGAAAGTCATTCACAACAAATATCATTTTAAGGAAACATGGGTTAAGAATGTACAGACTTAATAAAATCGACCAATCGTATTTTATCATATCTTTGTGTCGTTACAGAAAGCGACATTGTTACTCTTGGTAAACGATCAATGCTACCGTTACATCTGTTGTTTACATTAAGTTGGTCACCCAGTGATATCAAATTTTCTATTTCCAACACAGTTTACACTGCACGAAAAAATGTTCCTATCCACAATCTAGAAGAGGAAGATCACCTTTTAGTTCATGGTTTTGATGACAGTGATTCAGAGAATGACTTTATTTATCATGAGAGGATACCACACGCATTACTCAAAGAAGTGTGGGATTTGCCTGGTGAGGATGTTGATACAGACTTCCCCCAAAATCAGGGTCAACTACCCTCTGTGGATGTTAACAACACATCCAGAATAAATGGAAGTTTCAAGCATCTTCTTCGTTGGTTGCTGATTTTCCTGTGCCTTTGGTCTTCATTTTCTTCATTATCTGACAATGCATTGGAAATACTTCTTACTTTTTTGAGGGCAATGTTTGATTCCATGGGTACAATCTTTCCAGTTGTTACAAGTTTTGCTGTGCTGTTCCCAAAGTCAGTCCATTTACTACGCAAGCAACTGGGACTGGACAAAGACAGATTTATTAAATACATTGTGTGCCCAAAGTGTCACACTTTGTACAATTTTGATGACTGCTATGAACTGGTTTGCGGTCGAAAAGTCACCAAGAAGTGTACTTTTGTTCAGTTTCCAAACCATCGGCAACATTTCCGCCGTACCAAGTGTGGTGAACCACTTTTAAAAGAAGTTTCCTTAAAGAGTGGGGGGACTAAGCTTTACCCACACAAAGTGTACTGTTATAACAGCATCATTGACAATCTCTGTCAATTCCTTCAAAGGCCAGGATTTGTCGATAAATGTGAATTATGGCGAAGCAGGGGTATCCCTGATGGATTCCTTGCCGATATCTTTGATGGACGTATCTGGAAGGAATGGCAGAACGTGGATGGGAAAGCATTTTTGGCAGCACAGAGGAACTATGCATTTATGCTCAATGTTGACTGGTTCCAGCCTTTCAAGCATTCAGTGTATAGTGTTGGAGTGCTCTATATGGTTCTGATGAACCTCCCCAGGGCTGAGAGGTTCAAACCAGAAAATGTTTTCTTAGTTGGTGTGATCCCTGGGCCCCATGAACCAAAACACAACATTAATTCATACTTACAGCCCCTCGTAGCTGAACTGAATGTGCTGTGGAAAGATGGCATAAGTGTCAAGGCACATGGGTCAACTACAAATGCCAAATTCCATGCTGCTCTTCTTTGTGTTGGCTGCGACATCCCAGCAGTGAGAAAGGTTTGTGGATTTACTGGCCATGGATCAAATATAGGCTGTTCAAAATGCAAGAAATTTTTCCCTGGCTCAGTTGGTACCAAAATTGATTTTTCCGGCTTTGAACCATGCCCTCCAAGGAGTAACAATGAGCACAGACTGCAAGCACAGGAGATCTTGAACCAAACAACTGCTGGTGACTGTGCAAACCTTGAACAGCAGTTTGGAACAAGGTATACAGAATTAATGTTGTTGCCTTATTTTGATTGTGTTCGGTTTCACATTATCGACCCAATGCACAATCTGTTTACTGGGACAGCTAAGCATATTATGAAGAATGCATGGTTAGATCCAGAGAAGTCATTGCTTGACAAGAATAACTTGCAACAGATACAAGAAAAAATGGACAAGCTTAAAGTTCCCGCCAGTGTGGGAAGAATGCCCAAGAAAATACAGAACAGTTATGGGGGCTTCACAGCCGATCAGTGGAAATCATTTACAGTTCTTTTTTCCATGCATGCCTTGTGGAATGCCTTGCCCAGCAGTGACATGGAAGTGTGGCGTAATTTTGTCATGGCTTGTTCTTGCCTGTGCTCTACTGTTCTTACAGAAACAAAAGCATCGCTGGCCCACTCCTACCTTTTGAAGTTTTGTCAGGGTTTTGAACAGTTGTATGGCAAACACAGAGTAACTCCAAACATACATCTGCATACCCATCTTGTTGAGTGTGTCTTGGATTATGGACCTGTGTACTCATTTTGGCTGTTCAGCTTTGAGCGCTATAATGGAATTCTTGGCGAGTACGGAACTAATCAACGTGCTGTTGAGATACAGTTAATGCGCAAGTTCTTATCAAGTCAGTTTATGAAGGATTTGCCTTTGCCTGTTGAGTTCCAAGATATATTTAAACCTCTGCTTAACAGACTGTACTCAAAACAATCAGGAAGTCATCAAGAACAGTGTCTAACTGAGAAGGACCAGGTGTCTGGAGAAATTATCCAAGCTTATGTGCTGTCCACTGGTCATGTGCGAACTGGTGGCAAATTTGAGAGCAGTTTCTATTTGTACACATGCTGTGGACCATACTCAAGAGACACTATAGATGTAGATGTTCTTCCCCATCTAAAGAAATCCTATGCTACATTTTTGGATGGGCTGGATGAAACCTCTGTTACGACTCACTTTGAATGTTATGCTTGTTGTAAATTCAATGGTGATCTCTTTGGCTCCATTAAATCAAGAGGAGATAGATCAGCATTTGTGTTGGCAAGGTGGTGTAAACTTGGTGGCACAATTGACACCTCTGGAGCTGATTTGAGATCAGGTGTTATTGATTATTTTATGAAACAAAATGTACAAGTAAATGGACATTATGTGACCTCTGTTTTGGCTTCTGTACATTGGTTTCAAGCTCACCCATCAAGATACTCCTTAGGTGCTCCTGTCGAGGTCTGGTGCAAAGATCTCTTTGAACCTGAAGGTGAATCAACATTTATTCCAATTCAGAGAATCAGTGGAAAGTTTATACCAGCAATTGACATTCTCCAAGATGAACATGTCCTTGTGGTCTGTCCTCTTACACGCAAATTGCAGTGTTAGCTTTAGTGTTTATTAGATTGATACCATTCATAGTTTATTTTATGTTCAAGTTTTATATCTTGATAGATATAGACCATTGCAGTTCTTTTTTCATCATCATACCTTTATTGACTTTTACTTTTTTTAATTTGTTGAAGGTGGCTGGTGAAGGCCAAGGCATCAAATTGAAATTGCTTTTAACTTCCGATAAGTCCTGGAAATGTAAAAAAAAATTAAATGAATAATTGAACATTAACATAAATAAGCCCACCAAAAAGTTGCTTTAGGAAAATGTTGGCCTGGTGCTTATTATCAGAATTTAGGTTTCTCAGGCCCTCAATGGTTACACTACGCAGCCAGTATAAAATTGTCATTTTTCTTATTAATTACTTGCGCTTTTGTTGGAAACTTAATTTTGTTTTTATTTGCAACCTGTTACAGTGGAACCTTGATTTAAAAAACCTGTATATAAAGAAGTCCTCAGTTTAGCGAATGATGCAATGCATTTTTCACCCTAGTGAAAGTAAAATATATACAAAAAACTTGATATAGTAAAACCTCATAATGTTATGAACATATTTTGTGAGACCCATGGCCCTTCTTTTTATTATAAGGGTTCCACTGTATGGCATGGACATTAGTAAGATTTCTTAGGGATTTTCTATATAAAACCATTAAAATGACTGGCAAGCAAGTAGTAATTTTTTGTACAGTTCATTTAGATTAATACCATGGAAGTATCAAATTCCTCCATCCCAGATCACCCCTTCCCTTTTTACTGTGCGCACCTTGTTAGACCCAAACAGACAATTGTTTTTTTTTTTGGGGGGGGGGGGGGGGAGGGGGGGAATATTTGCTATTCCTCCCAGCCCTCTTTTTCTCCAAGGTCCACTTAGTAATGATTTCCTTCAGCAGAAAAAAAAGTTTGTTATCATTGTTATCATTGCGTAATCCGAAAAAGTCTGGTGACGAAAATCTTGAAGTTAACTACTCGCTGGTCAGCGGTCGTTTTGGCGCCTTAAAACAGAATCTGATGTTACGAGCAAGGCAAGGGCAAGATTATAGTAATTTTCAACATTTTTTATCGTGTTCATGGGTAGGATAAGCCGTGAAAACACAAAGGAGGAGATAAGACGAATGAAAAGAGGAAGGAAAAAACGGAAACGACTACAGAGAAACCTTAACAAAGAGAAGACACTTGCGTCTGGATTAAAGATCGAGAAGGCTCGCCTCGAGAAACAACGAAAGATATGCGACTATATAGCGAGAAAATATTATGATCGATGGCACTCACTTCTCAAGCGAGAGGAGGCTTCAAGAAAGGCTAGGACATTGATTCCAAGGCAATCTGTAGCGCAAGGGAAGGTGTGTACTATATTTTAAATCTTCATAGCCGGAAAGGTTTTTAAGCGGGTGCATCAATTAAAGTGGAGGAGGAGGGGGTGAGGGTGGTTTAGGGTCCTGTCAGAGAATGAGTCACTGCATCAACCTCCTGACGCTGTTTGACCAAGTCTTCCTCATTAGAATAAATTTTACCATCATCTCAAACTCTTAACTTCAAATAAAACAGCCATGTTGAAAGTGTGACTCCATCTACATGTGCTGATCTGACCTTGGTGTCACTGCATTCACGTTACCATGAAAAGAAATCGCTATTTAAAAATCTGTTTAAATAAATAAATACATTACAACATTTAGAGAGGCATTTATTTATGATTTATTTCCTGCTCTGAAAAGGAGGGTTAACAAAGGATTTACAGTACATTAATTTTTGTCTTGCTGAAATGTAGGTCATTGCAAAAGCAACATGTGAATCCATTGTGGAAATTGACTGTGCCCTTTTGGAGCCCCCAAAAGATGAATCTGGAATGGAGGTGAAGGTACATCTGGGTTCTGGTGTGTTTGGTTGCTGCAACAAGATGTTTTACAGGGGCAATCCTGTTGCAGTTAAAACATTTTATTCTGCTACATCAGAGGAGGTCAAACAGGAGGCAAGAGTCATGTCAAAGTTCAAACATGCAAATTTTCCTCTTCTTATTGGGATGTGTACTCTTTCAAAGCCTTACCATCTAGTGTCGTCCTTTTACCATGTTTTGGACAAGCCTTACACATTGTCTTTGGCACTGAAGAGCAGAAGTTTGAACCTTTCGCAGGTTATTTGGCTGACCTTGATCAATCAGTTGGCTCAGGCAATATCCTATTTACATAAACAAGGATTTCTTCACAGAGATATCAAAGCAGATAATGTCCTTATCTCACATGTAAACAATGAGTATCGTGCCATATTAATTGATTTTGGCAAATGTGTAGCTTTAACAGCAGTTGGTTCCCTTGTGAAACATTTCACTCCTGAAGAACAAAAACTTTACAAAAGTAAGCATGGTCACATTGCTCCTGAAATTGTATGTGGGGCCAGTCCACCTTCACATGCCAGTGATATATTCTCTTTTGGAAGAGTGATCTGTGCAGTTGGTACATACCTCCAATGCCACTTCCTTTGTACTTTGGGGAAAAAGTGCATTCTTAGTGATCCTGAGTTAAGACCACAATTAAGTGAGATAATCGATGAACTAGAGGGGCGACTAAAATTGCATGTCAAGTGATTAATATATGTTTACTAACATACAATCCTGTTGAAACTGTTCACTGTTTCTTAGATTTTTTTTTGGGGGGGGGGGGGGGAGGGAGTGAGGAATCTGTTCTTTTTCCTACCCAGACTTGTTCCCACAAGAGCACTGAAAGCTTTCTCGATGGCACATCGTAGGTTGGCAAATGATGAGATGGCACATCTTGTCAGTCAGTGCTTTTGTGGTACTGCAATTGTGTAGGTAAAATTGTTACCCTGTTTGATTTGAAGCTTCAGATTAAGTCAACAGATTAATAGATGTTTCTGTAAAATTAATACAGTATGTCAGTTTCATAGGGAAATTTTCATGAATAAATAGTTTGAATATATTAAATGAAATTTACAATAATCATGAAATAAAAATTTCACTATATACATATACAATTGTATTGTACATATACAAAAAAAAAATAGGAAGAAAAGGACTAACTACAGAGAATAATCAAGTGCTAACCCCATTGTAGTAATGCTTGATACAGACAGTTATTTTTTGTTGCCTTTATAGAGTGCTGGAAACACAAACTTTTATGTATCAATTATTCTTATTGTTTGTAAGTGACGCAGTAGTTATTACTTGGGTATTCGGATATTGGTAATTGGATAAAACTTGGTTCACTCAGTTTTGATATTGCATTTACATTTACTTTTAGTAAATCTATAGTATAAATTGAGATTTTGGTGCTATCCTATAAAGCACAGATGAAGACACTTTGCAGTTACATCAGGACATGCATGATAAATATTTAGATCTTATATCACTTTCTTCAAGAAATTTCTT